>NC_053127.1:10113775-10201275 GCF_010015445.1 Perca fluviatilis | reverse complement strand
TGTTTAAAGTGGGTCAAAGGTGTTTCTGACATAGATCCAATCGAACCATAATCTGCTTATTTAGCCTGGAAGTTCACAGCAGGCGTCGCTCACTCACTGGCCTTTGCTTGTTATTTTAGTGTTATGCAATACTGGCGATTCATAAGGCAAATTACTCATGTTTTAATTTGGATGTATTGCTAATACTGCAACTTTCTCCAACTTAATGAGAGTAAGACAGAAGTCATGTTGTTTGGCTCCCCTAATTCAATTGACAAACCTTCGAAGAATTTGGGGCCTTTGATCACAAGTGGGCGCCCTTTTCCTAGAAATTTAGGTGTCATCTTTGACCCAGCGTTACAATTTGACAAATTAGTTCAAAAGTAGATTTTTTCATTTAAACTAAAATCCTTCCTCTCTCGTAAGAACTTGGAGACTGTTTTTCCTCGTCTCGTATTGACTCCTGCAATTCCTTGTATTCTGGGATGAGCCAATCATCTTTATCACGCCTGCAGCTTGTCCAGAACGCGGCTGCTAGACTGTTGACTGGTACCAGAAGGAGGGACCATATTTCCCCGACATTGGCCTCTTTTCCTTGGTTACCAGTCAAATATAAAATCAATTTTAAAGGTATTGTTACTTGTTTTAAAGGCATTACATGGATTGGCCCCTTTATATATTGCTGATCTCCTTACCCTACATCACTCTTCCACGAACCTAAGATCGTCCAATCAGTTCCTTTTAGCTATTCCACAGTCTCGGATGAAAACAAAGGGTGATCGTGCCTTCTCCGTTGTGGCCCTGAGACTGTGGAATAAACTTCCCTTTCATATCGGGTCCTCCCCCACTGCCGAGATTTTTAAGTCTCGTCTTAAAACCAATTTTTATTCTTTGGCGTTTGACTCAATTTAGGGACATTTGTACTTAAGTGTGTTATTTGTATCATGTTCATTGGGTCTATGTTTTTATTGCCTTCCTTTGTTTTTATAATTAACTTTGTACAGCACTTTGTTAGCTTAGGTTGGTTTTAAATGTGCTTTATAAATAGATTGACTTGACTTGCACAAATAATCACTTACGGCATACTTGAGGTTTATTGTTTTTTACAGTACTAGTCAATACTATTATTATAAAATTAGTTACATGGGTTACATTCCTTTACGAAGCTGCGATGAGACCACAATTATTACGGATTTCATTGATTTAGTAGTTATTTACGGTTTGTGTATAATTTATTGCACCATGATTTCTGTCATCTGTGTCCCTAGATTAGTAGAATATTGAACAATGTATAAAACCAACAATATTTTGACTCATGAAATAATCCTTATCTTCCTTTTGGCTGGCTGGATAGATAAGGGTTAAATAAAAAAAATTCACATGAGTGAGTACGTTAACACACAGAATTTTAATCATTCATAGACTCAGAAGTGACTTAGATCAAAAGTCAGCAATATAATTGCTGTAAGTATTGTAGATGCATTTTTATACAGCTGCTTTGGTATGTCTGGCTTTCCCACAGTACAGCTACATTCACTATGCTGTCCATAAATACTGTACAAAAATAATATGTGCTTTGACATAAAACATCTTCTCTCCATAGAGGATTTCCACTGTTTTAAGAGGAAACCATAAGGCTTTGTTCAATGACATATACAGTATGCACTTTCAGTTACTGGCATTATGTTAAATAGAATAAATTATATCTTTCAGTTGCTGTGGGAGGCATTTTTTCAAGTCTCTGTAATGTCGTCACATAATAAATTAATAATAATAATAATAATAATAATAATAATAATAATAATAATAATAATAATAATAATAGTCCATGTTCAAAGTGCACAAAAAAAAAGAAAAATAATCCACTCGAGTGGGTGTAGATTCAGGTCCAGGCACAGCTTTAAAATTTATTTTTTGGAGTGAATAGACTGTTGCATGTGCATCATGAAGAGGGTCTTCTTACACTCCAAAAGGACGTTTTAAAGTTTGACTCACAGCGGTGCCTTGAGCTGAATATCTACACCTTTTTGACAATGCAAGTAGTATTTTCCCAGTGTCACTTCAGTTCCACAAAACTTATGAGCTCCGCTTGACATCCTGAAATTCGAATGTGCTTTCACATCCACGCTTTGCCCTCAAAAAACACATCGAGAGGACGGTCAGAGGGCGTTTTCTCCGCTCAGCAACATGTATTTGTGCTCCATCGTCACAGTCTGTAATGGCAGGACTCTCTCCATTAGGTGGAGCTCTCTCCCAGCAGGCAGTGTCTGACTCCATTTTCAGGCCACGTTAGTGTTATTCTCAACTCCCGAGCATCTAGACCCCCCCCCCCGGGGCCCCGGCGGGCGGCGGGCGGCGGGCCGCGCGGGGGCCCGGCGGCCCCCCCCCTCGCGCCCCCCCCCCCCCCCCCCCCCCCCCTCCCCCCCCCCCCCTTCCCCCTTTTTTTTTTTTTCTCTTTCTTCTCTCTCTCTCTTTCTTTCTCTCTCTTTTTTTTTTTTTTTTTCTCTCTCTCTCTCTCTCTCTCTTTTTTTTTTTTTTTTTTTTTTTTTTTTTTTTTTTTTTTTTTTTTTTTTTTTTTTCTCTTTCTCTCTCTTTCTCTCTCTCTCTCTCTCTCTCTCTCTCTCTAGATAATGAAATAACACAAGTGCAAAGCCTATGAAGTAAACCACGCCTCTTTTTTTATCATAAAACATTGTATTTTTTTATTTAATTAACATAAAACTGACATGTCAATAGTTATACCTTTTAGGACCTTAGCTAATGTTAGCAATTAGTGCGGCTAAACAAAGAAACAGCTTTTACGTAAAAACAGCCATAAAGTTGACACCCGTTTATGCAGTTAGAATGAGATCATTTTACAGCTGCTGCATACAGCATAATTAGACAGCTTTCTGCCAATCTAATAAGACGGTATGGTAATATGATCACATGCGAGTAGATTTGAGAGTGGATACCTGGAGTCGTTGTAGCTGTACCACTCCCCCAGCGCCGGGTTCTTGCAGTAGGATGTGTAGTGGCCTCCCAGAGCATTTCCCGAGTGGTTGGATACTGCATACAGGTTATACACCGCACGCTCTGCAGGGACACACAACACTGTCAGTCAACACTACTGCAATCCTTACTCCTCAAATCCAGCTGGCCCTCGTTCTCCTCCTCTCTGTCCTCCGGTGGCCGTGTGTCACCTTCGGGAGAGATACTCACCACTGCTGTCTGAGGCGAACTCCCGCAGGTCCAGCTCTTTGAGAGGGAAGTTGACATACGTGGAGAGTTTGCTGGTTCGGATGTTAGAGTCGGAGAAACGCTTCAGGTCTGAGAGGAACACCGAGTCAAGGAGCCGACACTGGTTCAAAATGACGAATTGTGCTTTAAGTGCAACTTTACATTTTACTTCGACTCCACTGCATTTCAGAGGGAAATATTCCAATTACATGGTAAGTTTTATACCACAGCATCTACTTTATCCTTGTTCCTTCACCAGTAAAGATAAAATATGATGCATTGCTGCTACAGATTGACTAGTTCAACAGTTTATAAAGTTAGACCACATGGTCCACTTTACACATTAAAATGCTGCCTACACTTAAGAACACTCTAAACCTGAAAAGTAGTCAACCATTTATTTCTGGTATGCCATTGGCTTAGTGTATGCAAATATGCTCATTCGTTTAAACGCATGTGCATGCTAGCCTGGTTGACACCAGACCCTTCTCAGTTGTAACAGAGTGGGTTGCTGTGATTCGGTGGCCGTCATGTTTAATGTAAACAAAAAGCTGATCGCCGTCGCTGTGCTATTGTCATTGTGTAAAGCCCGCCTCAACGGTTGTGATCGGTGCCTCGATTTGGAAAAATTGGAAATGGGCTTGAATGGGCTCTTGGCCAGACTGACTTCCAGAGCAAATCTCAAATTTGCCGGAAGTTCGTCAGGGTTTTCCCAGGCTATGTGCATTGCTGTAAGCACTAAACAAAATGGTGCAACGATGTGAGGAAAGGATACGAATCACGAGGATCTGAGGGAACTTCTGAATGCTGAATCTTTTGGTGCATTTTCTTCTGGTTTTGCATCTGTTGCATGTCTGAGAGAGAGAGAGAGATCAAACAGAGAGGGCAGTGAGATACTGATGCTGTATAATTCATACTATATCGTCTCTTTAAAAAGGAACGTGGGGTGTGGAGGCTTCTTACCGGTCTCTCTTCCCCATCCAACACATCTTCTTTTGTGAAGAGCCTCAAGCAGTCTTTGAGAGTCACTTCGCCTGAGCTCTTCTGTGGAGACACAGAGAACATCCAGTCAGGAAACAGCAAACTACATGGTATTTTTTTATAAAGCCTAGCCAACACTATTTGACAGAATATGGATGGATAATAAACTTTTTTCAAAGTGTATGTGTGTTCTGACCTGTGCAACCGGTATGGATAGGTCCCAGAATGGATCAAACACGGTGGAGCGGAAGCCACAGACGGTGCAGGTCACAGAGCTCTTCAGCTGTCCAACAAACAGATCTACAGACAGACACGCGAGAAGGAGAATTTAATATGCATAAAAACCAAGGTAAAGTCAAAGATGGTTTAAGGTAATGATGCACCCCATCAAGGTAAATCCCTTACCCACTACTTTGCTGTCCTCTCTCTCCAAGTACATGTTCCACATCCACTTGCCCTTTTCATCATCCCTGTGAATGAAACGGTAGAGCTCAAATCAAAACGGTGTACATCGAAGACTCAAAACTGAAATGTGTGTCCTGATTTTGTTTCTCAGATGCAAGCCACTAAGACATTGTAAAGGTTCTTACTCTGGTCTGGAATTCAAGCTATTGATAAGTGTATACTGGTATGACTATTGTCATTAAACATGTCTGGGTATTAGTTCTTCTGAGGAAAGTTTAGGAATTGCCACATAACTGCAATATCTTGAAGGTAATTAATTACACAGCAATTATAAATAATTACACAGTTTATTTGCACCTTTTAGGCATGCAGCAGTGTTTTTGGCAGTGAAGTGTCAGTGACAGTGAAGGTTATGAGTGACTTATTGAGAGCAGAGGTGAGAGGAGGGGGGGCAGACTTACGAAAGATGGTCAAAGTCTTCAACAGACATCTTAGGTCGTACGGTCACTCTGTTCACCTCATTATGGAGACCGTCCAATAGGAAACGCAGAAACTCCTGGGCGTCCTGCTGACTGCAGAGCGACAAAAAGGGGAAATTGTTACTTTCTTCACTCCAAAATCAGCTATAGTTCTCAAACTGGATTGAATAAATAAAAGGCTTACAAGCAGGAGGAGGGAAGACTTACTTGCAGCCCACAAATTTGGGAGCATATCTCTGGATCTGGCTCCTGAAATCAGAGGGACTGATGGCCTCGTTGTTCACAGAAGTCCACAGGCTCTGAGTCAGCTTTGCAAACTCTGAAGCGAAGGAAAGAAATAATGATAGAAAATGAGACCATAAATCATGCAACACTATCCTTTACAAAAGTATGCTACTTGATAAAATGATGACACTGACTCTGGATCCTCTGAGGGTAGTATTTGTTTCCCCAAAAATCGGCATCTTCTTTAGCTAAAGATGCAGAGTTCTGACGTTGACCAAGACATTTCTGTAAGTCTGCTGTGGTGCAAACCAGCCTGAACTCTTGGGAGATTTGTACTTAGCTGTATGAAAACGCATATTACGTTTTGAGCTTGATGTGTATGCGTAAAAAAAAAAAATAACATGCGGACAGCAAGGACTGAATCGGGGAATGAATGAATGAATGATGAAAATCTCACCCTAACCTATATTTTTTTATTTTTGGGCATCAAAGGGCAGTCTTGACTTCCGCTCACTGTCCACTTACTTTCACCTGCATCTCGAGGTCTTCATCAGCGAATGGAACTGGCTCAGAAGTCATGGTGAGACGGTGACGTGACACCCTTTAAGTGGGTCACCTGATGACACCTGAGCCAGTTCCAGGCACTGAGAAAGGGAGCTTTCACACCTATAGTCCGGTGGACTCGGTGCGATCAGGGGGTTGAAGTTGCAACATTGTTGCATTTTTTCCATTTGGTTCGGTTAGCTTTCACACTGCACTTTGTCAAAATGCACCAAACGCTGGAAACACACGTCACGCGGGTCGAAACGGTCGCTTGTTTATGGTTTGACAGAATATCCGAAACTCGCCGACACATGGAGCAACACTAGATTTAGGACGTCTTTCTGGTTCTGCTTTAGGGTTTCTAATATTTTAGAAGACGGTGAACAATGTGTGAGGTTACAGACAGACAGCGAGTGAAGGAGAGAGACGATGATGCGTTGTCACACAGACGACCAGCGATGTTGGGTCAGAACTAGCCGGGATGCCAGCCGAACTTAGCCCCGCCCACAACATTCAAGGTCGGGAAGTTCAGATTCTGACTAGAATCTGATTATGACCATGTCAGTCTAGGTCAGAACAGCTTATTGATCTAAAAGTTCTCATCCCTTAAATCATATATAAGTGCGTACATTGTGTGCAAGGTTGAAATTGCAGGCTAGTAAATGCATTGTTTTTGGTTCACTTCCTGTATTTGGGTCGGTGGACCAGAGTTTGTTTGTTTGATCCGAGCCAGAGTTCGGATGGGCTTTCACACCACCCCAAAAGAATCGGACTATGTGACCAAACGCTGCGGGGTTAGTTTTAAACGGACCAAACAACGTAGGTGTGAAAGCAACCTAAGAGTCATCTCACTGACGCGGGATGCGGTTGAACGCTCTGGAACGGCTACTAAGAGGAATCTTGAGTTGAGAAAAAAAACTAAACTGAAGACTGAAAGAAACCAGATGAGACAACTTTTTTGTACTAATTTCAGAGACATTATACAAAGTCATGACACAAAAGATATGGCTTTTTGTAATGAGCGTTGGGAAAATACATGTTTTTATTAGAGATATGCACACTCATTGGGAAAGCCCTGTCAGAGTGAATTAGGCCCTTTCGTTGTCCTGCCAGCACACATTTAATTTAGCTGAAAACTATAATTGTAGCATGAACGATTATGTAATTGTAGTTGAGTATTGTGAGATCCGATTCCAGTTAGGTATCTGATCTGTGGTCATTCTTCCCAGTGAAAGCAATCAAAGTATAGGGTTGTCAGATCATTAGCAGTGAGTTAGCACAGCACAACAATACCTACTGCTGAGCCTTAGAAGCGATTTATTTAAGAGGCACTACACTAGTCTGGCTATCACCAGACCAAGCTCAATCTTTTAAGACTGAACATTAGTCTGGGGAGCCTGCTCTGTATTTTCTACTGCACAAGAGGCGTGATCAACGGGCATAGTTCAAAAGACTGTGTACGCAATTGGATAGTCCTTCAACCAATCAGACCAACGATCCAGGTGACGTACTGGTCCTCCATGAGCGCGACCAACGGTGACACGACCGCAACAACGGGCTTTGAGCTGAGCTCCATTCTTTTGGCCACCAGCGGGGCTAGCTGGTAAATTAGGCTTTTACCAAAGCTGGTCGGTAGTAAGGGAAACACATCCTTCTTTTGTAGGAATTGTTCCAGGGCAAGTTTCTGTTCCGTTTTCAGAGAAAAACGGCCTTTGAAATCTTTTAAAAACAGCAGCGACAGCAGCATCAACGGGTAGCTGCGCTTCGGTGGCCGCCATGTTGAATGTAAACAAAAAGCTGCTTGCCGTTGCTTCTCTATCGTCATCGTGTTAAACCCACCAATAGCGCGCCAGGTGGATACGCCAGTTTGTGATTGGTCTCTGCAGATTTGTAACAGAAGCAGGATAGAAAAATATACAGGTTTCCAGCCTGAGCTGCTGGGTGAAATCAAATCGCTAATCGGGCTGGGTATACCCAGTCTAGCACTACACAGCTCTATGTTGTTCTTCGTAATGCTGCTGACGTGTGGTCTCTCCTACCTTCCATGAGAGCAACGTTGGTCGTGCAGTTGTTGTTGAGGTCTGTTCGATGGATGTTTCTAAGGCAGTAATCTCTCAGCTCGCGAGTGTTACTCAGACATTGGAGGATGGAGTTCATGAAACACTGGAAGACACAAAAGTTTATTCAATGAACATCCTGACTCAGCAGGGCAAAGTGCAGCGAGTTGTACATCCGACGTCAAAGTGAAGTAAAAGCTCTTACTGTGTTGCCCAGGTTCCTCAGTCCCACCAGGCCTTGAGGACTCTTGTTCTATTCAAATAGAGAGAGAGGAGATTTTACTATATTCAAGCATTTTTTTGAAGAATTATTCATTGAACAGATAACACAACGGTATCATAAACATTCAAAGAAAGACCCAGCGGAAATATTTGTTACTGCAGGTACATTTTGTGTAATGAATTTATTCCTCAAGTAAAGTCCTGAAGGGAATATGTAGAGTCATCTTTTTCATTAAATTCTGAACTGACAAAGTGCCGACACATCCTGCAAAAATAATATTGCAAAGATGGTCGCGGGGGCCCAAGCTGGGAATGAATCCTAAACATTTCTTGGTTGGCTTCACGTAGGCCCAATATGTGCAAATTAGGGTTATTAATGGGGCCAAAATTTGATTTGTTTTTGATGTTGACTTTCTTGGGCTCATGATTGGGTCAACGTGGGGACCATGTAATCCCCTTTTTTGGTCCACTTACAATATGGGACTAAACTGGGTGCTAAATGGGATGTTTAGTTATCATTGGAGTTTAACATGAGTTACCACAGCCTAAATTTAAAGCTATAGTGTGTAGTTTCTGTCGCCCCCATGAGGAATTCTAAGTAATGACAACAAAACTGTCAGCGCGTCCACATGATACAAGCCTTCCATGATCTCGCCCCACCCCCACCCCTCCTCCACGCAGTTGCTAGTAACCAAGGAGGACATGGAGGATTAAAAAAACATGAACACTTCAGAAGAAGAAGTAATTATCTTCACTCGAGTTTTTGCGCGGGAAAGTCGCCGGACGCCACAATCTTCTGAATACAGCCATGCTGAGAAATACATAGAAAGTTGTGTGGAGCTTATAGTCCTAAATAGCGTTGTATCAACTAATTTGGCAATGGCTTGAATGTGACGGACGTTTATTAATATGAAAAAGTTACGCACTAAAGCTTTAAACCACAAGTTAACTAATACAGACTGACAGTCTTCTGAGCCATTTCTTTGTGTGTTACCTCAATTATACTGCCATGTCAAGTGAATATGTAAAAAGATGTTGATGCTAAAGATACACATGCAGAGAGTGTCTATACATATATTAGCCTGCTGTACACACAACAGATCAGCTTGTGCACGCTCTCAGTATGATGTAACTAATGCATGACAGCACCGGGTTACATTCCTCAAGTGTGTTTAAGCCTCAATGGACTTACTGGCATTTTTTCAACGCACACCATCTGACGGTCACATTGTTGGCAGCACTGTGCTGTGGATATCAGCTACTGCTCCACATGCTTGGATGAAATACCTCAGTGTGTCCTGACCTCTGCCTGCAGCTGCCATTCACACCGCAGTGACATCACACAAGCAGGCCAAAGAGAAAGCTCTAGTGAGAAGCTGCAGAACACAACGTGGCGTCAAGTTGTTTGTGTGAAGAGTTTCAAATTGCTGCCTGAGTCACAGACCAACAACATATCTGGTGCCACTGGTAGTGTAGGGTCATTCACCTGTAGGGCAGACTGACGCAAGGCTCTGAAAGCCAGTACCAGCTTGGTTTATCATACTGGCTTAAAGGGCAATTACAAAGATTCATAAAATGCACAAAGAAAAATAACATTCCAGTTTTTCATGCTCCTGTTGTCCTATTTCTGATCAAATATTCAGTTTCCACTGTATGATTTTTAGCAAAAACAACCAATATCCTCCTCAATATCATGCTTGTCACTTGTCTAAACCAGGTCGTCCTTGAACCCAAGTTGAATAATTTTGACCTCTTTTTTTTTTTTTTTTTTTTTCTTCCTATACCAGTGACGGTTTCTGAGTATCAACAGGTGACACATTGGCTTGTGACCTGTAGCTCATACTGAATGAGGGAACATAGTAAAAGTGTAACATGATGTCCCTAAGCACTGTCTTGCATCGATGCCTCTGCTGACGTCTGAGAAGCTACATGTGGAAATGACAGCGTCAAGGCAGCAACACACTGACGGAAGCACACATGAAGGCGCAACACACACATAACTGTATGTATGCACACAAATTGTAAACTGAGCAGCAACGTCAGCTACCTGTATTTAACTCTTTTTTTCCTAATTGCACTCAGAGTTCTACTGTCGGGATGTTTGTGCCTCTCCTGTGGCACTTTTGTTATCACAGCAAATGCATGATATCTGTGTTCCAGTGGTCAGATGTGGAGATATGAGGTGTGATTCGGAGACAAGCATAAAGTATTTGCTTACACTTCACGTAAGGCCTTAAAGAAGTAAATATGTGTTGTTATCAAGACTTTCAGTGGAGAGGTTTAGAGCCTCGTGATGGCCGTCATGCTGTTCCAAAAGCTGGAAATAGAACTGTGACAGAATGAACTATCAACAGCCCTCTTGGCTGAAATCTCATTTATGTCCCCCCTTTTGTGTCTCTCTACTTCTCTGCAGCATTTGAAGGTGACCATATGGTCCTGAGTTCCAATCTGCTGCACTGCTCTGGTGAATGCTGACCAGCGGCACACTCAGCGAGCGGCTGGTGATTTAAAAGACTCATCCAAAAACCGAGGAAGTGATGCGTTCAGGTAATCTCTCTGCGAAGGAACTCTCTCCACTGGTTGGCATGACTTCAGAGAAAGAGAGAGAGAGAGCTAGAGAACGCAATGTCCTACCAGCTATGCATGTCTGGTCAAGGCTAAATGCTGTGACGAAGGAAGCAACACTCCTACACATGCCACTCCCTTGGAGACAGTATAAACATGAATCTCTGTTACATTACATAACAGCAGGACTGGTAGAGGTCTAAAATACCATACTCAAGTAGAATTATTGGTACTTTTCTAAAACTGTAGTAAGTAGAGAAAATAATACAGATGAAACATACTCAAAACATTGTTTTAAATGCACTGGGAGGAAAGCTTTTTTGCCAACTTTGATAGTTTGAAAAGGCACAGAAATCTTCAAAAGTGAGAGAGAGAGAGAGAGAGAGAGAGAGAGAGAGAGAGAGAGAGAGAGAGAGAGAACAAAAAGTTGATTGTAATAAACTCGACTAAGAGTCCACAGCCAGGTGTGGACGAGGCTGTATGCGAATGTCAGCATGCTAACATATTCACATGCCAAGATGTAAGATGCTTGTTCACCATCCTAGTTTAGTGTGTCAGCATGCTAACATCTGATATTTAACACTGGTCATAAAACATCAATTGGACTAATTGATGGATAAAAATGAATAAAGCTGCAACAATTTGTTGACTGATCGATTAGTTGATCGACAGAAAAATAATCAGCAACTATTTTATTAATTGATTGAGCGTTTGAACCATTTTTCAAGCTAAGAAGCCAAAATTCCCTGGCTCCAGCATCTCAAATGTGAGGATTGGCTGCTTTTTTTAGTCTTATGTGATAGTAAACTGAACATGTATGGTTGGAGGACTGTTGGTCAGACAAAACAAGCAATTTGACAACATCACCTTAAACTATGGAAAATTGTGATTTGTGAAAATTGACTTGACTAGTTTTTGACTTTTTGACTTGATTTTATAGACCGAAATGATAAACTGATAGATAAGCAGATTAATTGACAATGAAAACCTGATGATGATGCTAGATGAAAAGTTATTAATCATTAGGTTTAATCATCTGGGCATCATGAATGTCTTCATCAAATATCATGGCAATCCATCAAATAGCTGTGGAGATGTTAAAGTCCAGACCAAAGTGTTTATAGTTGCATAGAAATACTGTAAAATATTTTAGGTCAGCATACTGTACTTTATGATCTACAGGCCTAAAACAAAACTTACATAACATGGAACAAACTTTCACTTTCCCCTTCTTAAGAAACAACTAGGCTTCACACAGGTTTCACATAATATATTTAAGTGAGGTATAGTTTTTCTATCACATTGGAAACAAATGAAAGAAAACAAGTTATTTTACCCTTTCTGAAAGTAAAACATCCAAATAGCATTGCTAATGTTAAGAATGCAGCCTTCTCAAGGCTGAGCCCCCAGGCTAGCCTATGTTTTATATAACTGGTAAAACACAGTAGCCTAATAGGCCTACATATGAACTTTAAAAGTCAGGTACAGAGTCTGTACAAGACTACCATTTTTCCTGTATGTACTATAGACGGTAAACATGCTAGTCTTGTTTTTAACAAGTTACCCAAATAAAAAGGTATGAGAAAGAGGAGGATACTGCTTTCAGAAAGGTGAGGCAGAAGCAGGGGTGTAGTGATGGAGGACTCACCTTGGCCTGGTTGATGATTAGACCCATGAATGTGGACACCAGCTTGGACCGGGACAACGAAGGACTCTTTCGCCGCAGCTCGGGTTTGTCTAAGGGGAAAGCGGCCGGTGTTTCCTCCGGTAAAGTCACCGTGTACGAGTGTCGCAGAGACGGCATGGTTGCGCTGTTGAATGTGTGTCCGACCCCGGTATGGTATAACGTTAGTGCAGTCCAATGCAGCTGGACATATTTCAAATCCACAGACAGGCTTAAGTCAATGATAATCAATTAATAATCGATCGATAGGCAGTCAGGTCGCTTGTCGTCCTGCTGTATTTGCGGGTTGTGGGTCTCTTCTTACCCGCACCTGAACACTGCCTGCACACTGTGTTGGAGAACACAGAGGTGGCGCGTGCGTTGGAGTTTTAACTGCGTGCTGTAAACATCCCCTCCCACCCAGTGAAGACCGGCGCTGCCTTCAAGTGCTGTAGGAAACATTAACACTGATCTTGGTGCATTGAAAAAAAGCTATAGGTAGGGCGCATATGTAGGCTATTATAAGTAGCCTACAAACCGCACAATGTAAAATATATCCCATTAGAAGTAAAAGTCCTGCATTCACAATCATATAGAGTATAGAAGTATTATCAGCAAAAGGTATTTAAAGTATCAAAAGCAAAATAACTCATGACAGTGACATAATATTATAAAAGACAATATTAAGTGTAATTGTGTTGGGTTACCTAAAGGTTGGGAACCTAAAGGGTCACGGGGGGGGGGGGATTTCATCTTTTTGGAACTCTTAACAGTAATTTAAATGAAACCATCCAACAAGTTTAGAGGGGAAATCTTAAGAACTCACAGACAGACAGACAGACAGACAGACAGACAGACAGACAGTTTTTAAGTAATTGTAATCTATCAGAGCTGTAAGGATATTAGTTTTTGAGTATTTTTACTCTGAAGGTTTTAAATATGTCTCTAGTTGTTTCCAGTGAAAAAGTTTAGAGTGGTCTTTTTGAGTTTTGCATTGTATATAATCGCCTGTTAAGACTAAACACATTCTGTAGTGAATATTATTATGTATTTATTCTTCTGCAATATTTCACAATTACTCAGACAGACAATAGACTTAATCGAAAGAGCTCTATAGTTTAGTGCCAAGGGCACAAGTGTAAGGTTTGAGTTTACTCACCTCCACTCAGCATGTACAGTGTCCCATATAAGTGTTGATATGGGAGAAACAGAATAGGGAGCAACAAAAATGGCAGAAATACATGTATCACAGTTCACAGGTTTCTATGATTCCACTCAATATTCAACAATATTCAAATTTTATTGACAAGGTGGTGTTAAGAACAAGGTACAATAAGCAGTGTGTGCTGGGGAAGAAATGTAGTTATTTTTGCCTGTTAGTTTCTGAAATGAAACCTATTGTGTAACTAAAACCACATATGTGGGTGGTTTAAAAACAGGGTAGAACAAATATAATGTGTTAGCAGAAAATTAAAGCTCCCGTCAGCTTTATTCCACCGCCCAAAAACCTCAGCCCCGAGCACAGAGACTTGCTGACCTTGCCTTTGCTCTTTAGACTGTGGTTCTGACTTGACACAGACACAGCTCTGAGTCTGATAAGAAGCTTGATAGCTGGCCTTGTAAACCTTTACATGTCCTTACAAATCACTGAGTCCAGTGCTTTCAGAATCACATAACATGCCATAGTTAACTGATGAATCAGGTTTTACATCTACTGTACGTATATTATTTTATAAAGGAAGGGGGGGAAAACCACACAATATGTCTCTTAATTGAACAAAACTAAGGCTCTTGAGTCTGTTGGATGGAGCGAATAACATAAAGGTGTGCTCCCTTGGGAGCAAGAATGTGCGCAGGAAAACGTAAGGCAATTTATTGATTGCATTTTAATATTTATTGTGTAAAATGGGTCATTTTGGTTTGATGCAATGGCTTGTGATCAATAACATTAGGTTCTGTCCTCTGGAGATCGTGAATGTAAAGATGAAATGTTATGGCAGTCTGATCAGTAACGGACTACTACATGCAATCTCATTCACACCCCACTGCCACACCATGGAAACAAGTGTTCACAGTGCGTCAGTGAGGGAACACCTCAAACAGTACTTATGTACATGCCCAACATACCCAACAGGAACACTGAGTGAGGGAATCCCTTTCCACAAACCTTATAATTAACCACCCAAACGCATTAAAGAAGACACATTCCACACATGCCAGATTAATCACATCAGGAAGAACTCGTCTAAGAGCATACAGTTATCGCACTGAGGTGGGGAGCTGCTGACAAATCTTGACTTTTAATCTGTTCAACCATACATGCTTTCATTAGCAGCAAGGCTAACAATGATCAGTCAGGAGTTGGTTATTCATCCCTAGTTTCGCATTACCAGACCTTCCTCCACAGCATTGCGGAGGAGGGTCTGGCAGCCTCGGGAAGGGACTTGTTTTGGTGTAACATGTGTACGTTCAAAGGTTGTTTTAGTTGTGCATCAGAAAAACTCAGACTGGACAGATGGTTTAGCTAGCTGTCAGTTAACCATAGTCCTCATAAATCGACCAGAGTTTAAAATTACAATAGGTAACGGACATCCGGCTGAAAAGAGTGACATCGGGCGGAATTTTACGGTGGCACTGGAGCAATCCCGGAAGTGGAACGTCGTGGATATCAACTAATTCGTATTATACTATACCTGTGGATCACCGGTCTTCCACATTAGCTAAATGTCAGCATGCTAGTATTGCCACAATGATGTTAACATGCTGATGTTTAGCAGTTGTAATGTCGCCATTTTAGATTAGCGTGTTATCATGCTAACATTTGCCAATAACCACTAAACACACAGTAGCCTACAGTTGAGGGCTCACCAACCTTCTTACAATTCATCCTGAGAGAGACATGAATGTTGGCACTAGATTTGACACAAGTCCATCCAACTGTTGTTGAGATATTTCAATCAACACAACAAATGTCAACCTCATAATGGTGCTAGAGGAAATGTCAAGGGATCACCAAAGCTATTTAAATTCAACCTGAGGGGAACATGCATGGCTGAACCAAGTATTATGGCAATCCATACAATAGTTGTTGAGATATTTCCCTGAAAACCAAAAACGACAACTTTATAGTGACACTAGGGGAAGTCAGTGGATCACCAGAGTGATTGGATTTTATCCTCTGGGGACCATGACTGTCCATAGTGCAGAATTTCCAACATGTCCAATGTTAGCGCCTGCCAGTGGTAAAATAAAAAGACACTGTGGCAGACAGCAATGCAGACTGCTGCTCTCTATTTAGAATGAAAGACAAAAACGTACACCATCATAATAATTTCAATGATGCTATATGTACATACAAATTCTGCACATGGCGCTTTAATTTGTAATGAGGGATATTTGTATAAAATGTACTAAACTCATTCATGCTGCCAGAGGTTGAACCCCTTACAGTTTGGACACCCAAAATGTCAACTCTGTCCACACGATACCTCAAAATTGGCAGATTGTCATGAAAGTTGCTGAGCAAATTTTATATTTCAAGGGTGACAAACACAATTGATTTTTTTAAACGACCTCTGTGGCCTTTTGTTTTAACACCTTTTTGAAAACAATCTTTATTAAATCATTAATCGTTAATATGGGATATCGTTAAAATTGTCAAAACTGACATTTAGGGGCTAATAAACTCGATGCGAGAGATATGATCAAGATAACAGCCATGTGTACACGCTATCATAAGAACTATTGTTAATATTCACCTCTGAAAGCCATGTTATGTAACAAGACAAGAGTACATGAATGCAATAAATTAAAATTATCTCACTGAAATACAGGCCTGAAGTTGCTTCTGTTTTCACTGAGAGAGAATCATTGTGAAAGCACACTGCCAAATAATTACAATGATTACAACTTCAAAAGGCAAAGCCGCTCACTTCATTCGAACACGTAAGCATGCACTTCCACTTTGCTCCCCCCACCCCCGGGCTTGGCCTGTATCCTGCACACATGCACGTCAGTGAGGGAATACCTTTAGCAGTACTCATGTTTAGCAAACCCAGGAAACCTTTTCTAAACTTCACCTTACCTAAACTTTACATGAGTCACTCAACTGCCTTAACGAGGAGCAGTGACTCAAGCACAATCAAAACATGCATAACAGTCGCATGGATATGACAGATAATTGAAGTAATGATTTCTATGAACTAATAATAGCCTTCCTCACTGTTGCAGTTTTATTATGAGAAACATAACATTGGTAGATATTCTTTATTTTTTAAGAAAATGCTATTGGTATTTAGTACTAGCTGACCTGCAGGTGACTAGGGTTGCTCTCTTTCCCCACTCCTTTTTGCATTGGAAAAAGCTTTACCTTGCAAAACAATTGTCTAGAGCCAAATGTTACAGATGTTAGTATAAGGTTATAGGTAATCTTTAGATGTAGTTAACTAACTTGGAAAATCCATGCTGCCTTTGTTTGTTGTTGTTGATTTTTTAGAACAATTGTCTCTGGTAATCAATGGTGGAAAGTAACTAAGTGCATTTACTCAAGTACTGTAGTAAAGTATATATAAATATATATATATATATATATATATATATATATATATATATATATATGTGTGTGTATATATATATATATAGGCTATATATATATATACAGTGTGTATATATATATATATATATATATATATATATATATAACACACACTGTATATAATAGTAAAAATATAACAAAAAAATTACAACAATCATTTAAATAAAATAAATATTTAGGGTGTGATAAGTGACAATGACTAACAGACATATAAAACAGAGACTGATACTTATGCATACTTACACACGCGCACACACCCATAAATACATACACCTACAGTTTTATGTAACCATAGATACACAACACGCTCAACATTTACCTCAAAGGGAGGAAAACGAGGACAAGAGACAGTATACCAACATGGCAACAGAACACAGTTGAAGGGCATGTAGCCTATATATAATCATGACTGAATGTTTTACTTACACCATCATAATAATTTCAATGATGCTATATGTACATACAAATTCTGCACATGGCGCTTTAATTTGTAATGAGGGATATTTGTATAAAATGTACTAAACTCATTCATGCTGCCAGAGGTTGAACCCCTTACAGTTGGACACCCAAAATGTCAACTCTGTCCACACGATATCTCAAAATTGGCAGATTGTCATGAAAGTTGCTGAGAAAATGTTATATTTCATAGGATTAACATTTGATTTTTTAGGCGCCTCTGTGGCCTTTTTGTTTACCTTTTTGAAAAAATCATTATTAAATCATTATCGTTAATATGTGATATTTCACATATGAATGATATGAAATATCACATATTAACGATTAATGATTTAATAAAGATTGTTTTCAAAAAGGTGTTAAAACAAAAGGCCACAGAGGTCGTTTAAAAAATCAATTGTGTTTGTTAAATACGTCAAAACTGACATTTAGGGGCTAATAAACTCGATACGAGAGATATGATCAAGATAACAGCCATGTGTACACGCTATCATAAGAACTATTGTTAATATTCACCTCTGAAAGCCATGTTATGTAACAAGACAAGAGTACATGAATGCAATAAATTTAAATTATCTCACCGAAATACAGGCCTGAAGTTGCTTCTGTTTTCACTGAGAGAGAATCATTGTGAAAGCACACTGCCAAATAATAACAATGATTACAACTTCAAAAGGCAAAGCCGCTCCCTTCATTCGAACATGCAAGCATGCACTTCCACTTTGCTCCTCCACCCCCAGGCTTGGCCTGTATCCTGCACACATGCACGTCAGTGAGGGAATACCTTTAGCAGTACTCATGTTTGAGCAAACCCAGGAAACCTTTTCTATAAACTTCACCTTACCTAAGCTTTACAGTGTCTGTTGCTTCCCTAAAGTTACTAGGACAGCACTCCAAATTAGCGCCCTTCCTCAGCGTGTGCATACAGTAGGCAATTACAAACAAAACTCCACACAGGTGGGTTTAATTATATACAGCACAGGTGGAGTTAATCATCCACAGCTTCTCTAAACGAACAATGCTACATAAAAACCTGCTGCTGACTACAACTTAGCTGCAACTATGGAGTCTTATCAGTCAGGTTTACTTTCAGTGTTTGCTAGGTCAACCTGCCCTCTGCCTACGTATCATCATACAACGATTCGTATGATATCTTATGAGTTATGCACATTTTTTTCATGCGTTAACCTACAAATGTCCAACAACACGAGCGATCAGTGCGCCTGCCAAGCCTTCTGCAGTGCAGAACTTGTTTAAGCAACACGATTAGGTTAGGTTTAGGAAAAGATCGTGGTTTGGGTTAAAATGATTATGTTTGTTAGTTATGTATGTGATGTTAGTTAAGTAGCCTGTGTAAGGTACGTAACAAAGTAAGTTAAAACGTGGACTTTTGGTTTCACACAGGTAGCATTGGGCATCGAGAACTGGTGCCAACTTGGAATCGTTTCAAAAATGACGATGCAAATGGAATTTTAAAAAAAATGTTTTTATTGGAATTGTTCCAAATTTAACACGCAAAAGTTTCGGTTTCCGTAGCAGCCGCCGTACTGCGGGTAGAGTACTAATCTACTCGCAGATCAGTCTGGCATCTTGAGATAGAAAAAATTTGGAGCCGTTCTCCAAACGACCGACCAATCAGCGTTGGTTTTGAGGCGGGTTTAGGTGTGACGCAACGAGAAGCGACTGTTCAGTCTAAACAACATGGCAGCTTCCACGGATGAGATGAGCGTAGCTATCGCGCAAGTTTTATCTGAATTAGAAAGTATTCCTTAATTGAAAGAAGAGCAAAAAATGGCAATGGAGGCTTTTCTCAGAGGAAAAGATGTTTTTGCTCTTCTCCCGGCTGGTTTCGGCAAGACTTTGATCTGATTGGTTGATTTGGCCCGTCTATCACCAACAGGTGGTGATAGACAGATGGTTTATCCAATCAGCTAACCAGTATTTTCGCCCCTTCCCAAAAGTTCCCAGATGGATTTGCCGAGCAAATACGAAGCAATCCATCTGGCGGAGTCAGGTTAGTACTCCCAGGCACTTGTGCTGCAGCCATGGAGCTAAAGTGTGGCTTTATTTTACTTTGAAAAAGCCCGAAAACTAAAATAAAATAAAATATGACCCGTTTCAACTCCACCCCCCAAAGAATGGGAATCGAGAATCGATAAGAACTGGAATTGAAAGGAAGAATCGGAATTGGAATCAGAATTGTTAAAATCAAAACGATGCCCAACCCTACGCACAGGACACAAACAGCGGCCTCCTGGGTGAAAGTCCTGTCTGATGTTCATTCCATATTCAGCTATTATATGTCACTGCTAGTTGATGGATGACTACACTGTACATAAATGCCTCAAAGGAATGTTTCAGCACAGAAAGAATTTACTTGAATAGATTTTGCAACTTTTAAGTAACTGAACACAATCAAAAGGTGTGGACTGGAATTATTTTTGCCAGGAGGCATTGTTCCAGGTTTACCTGTCACCTTCTGAATCACTGCATGAGGACACACGTTTGGGCCCATTCTGAATGTTCATACAAAGAAGAGCTCTTTTTGGTGTAATGTAACGCAACTGATCATGTAGTCTTTATCATTTGTGGTACTTCATTATGTTTTCCAAGTTAAATAAAGAAACTGATAAGATTGTAAAGGTTTTTCTGCTGGCTTATGTAACTACTAACACTGTCTTCAGTGGTGGAATATAGCTATTATATTTACTTAAGTACTGTACTTAAGGACAATTTTAAGGTACTTGTAATTTACTGTACTTTGAGTAATTCCACATTTTCAGAGGCAAATATTGTAACTTTTTACTCCACTACATTTATTTTTAAGGGTTTAGTTACTTTGCAGATTTAGATTAATAAATATAATCAAATAATAAATGATGATGTAATATAGATAAACTACCCAGCAGTATATAAAGGTATTAAAATGATCTCCATCTTTGCCAGCTGCAACATTAAAGTAATGCACACATTAACCCACTGTGGACAAAAGATGCACCTGCGAGTCCAAGCGATGTTTGACAACACTCCTACTCAAAGAGCAAATTGTAAAATTTTATTTTAGACATTTATTTACTATTTTATTCATATATTATGCCACTTTTGTGAACCCGAGACTTTTGTTAAAGTGCCCATATTATGAAATAAATCATTTTTCTGGGATTTGGGGTGTTATTTTGTGTCTCTGGTGCTTCTACACGCATACAAACTTTGAAAAAAAAAAACATCCATGCTGTTTTGAGTGAGATATGGGTTTCTGAATGTGTCCTGCCTTCAGTCTCCAGATAAGCTGGTCAAAATCGGCAGGGACGGTCTACGTCATTGGCCGAAACATTTGGTGTGCTAACCACTTTAGCTAATACCACATCAGCTAGCTGTTTCTCCAACTTTGGTCAGTACAAGGCAGGATTAGCCGGGAGACTTCTTCTAAACAAGGGCGCACTTCCAACTTTGTGTGGATTACCTGCAGAACAGGGACATGTAAGTAGTTATATAGTGTTTTAGAAGTGTTTTGCCAATAAGAACGAGGTGGCTAACTGCTAGCAGCGCTAGCTTCTAGCTAGTAGTCCTTACCTAGCCAGTCCTTCTAGGATTTCGCGGCCTTTTTTATTGAGATTGTTGCAACCCAAAATGCCTGATTTTGCGGGAGCTTTTGTAAAAAAGTTGCAATATCTTTTGTATGTTTGTTGCAATGAATTTGTGGGAGACAGTGAAAGTTGCAAAAAAAGTTGTGATTTTTTTTGTATAGTTCTTTAATAATAAAAAGGAAACTTGTTTCGGGAGAATAAAACTACTCTGGGCTGAGTTTTTCTAGTAAACTTACCAAAAAGGCTCAGGATGCTGCAAATGTTGGTATAATATGAAAATGGCTGGTGGATTCAAGACAAAAAATTATAATTTATTGAATTAATCAAATTTGAAGATATGTGTCAGTGGCTTGTTGATCTTTACATTGTTAGTTGATTTCCTAACCTGGGCGTCAGAAGTGGGGGGAACTGTATGAGCAGCAGCCCCGCCGCCCCGCTGCAGCAGAGAGCCGACAGGATTGAAACAGCAGGAGCTTACAGCGACTTTAGAATGAAAAAACGTTACAGCGTACATTGATGTTAAAATGTATAGAGGTAGGCAGGAAGGTCTGACATGTTTTGCTCGGTCTTTCGCTGTGCGTTTTGTTGGTAAATGTGAGATGTTCGAGTCTCGTCTTCATATCAGAATTTCGGAAAGATTTCTTAGTCTCGCTTGGTCAGTGGCACTCAGAGTCACATTGTACTGATGTAAAGTCTGGCAAGTTGGACTGCTGGGATTGGTTGAAGTCGCGAGAAACTCCGGTTATTGGTCAAATTTGAAAAAAAAACGTTTGGTCGAAATTGCGAGTCGCACCAAAGTCACGGCGATTGGTTGAATTTGCTTGAATTGGTGCGAAATCCTGGAGGGACTGCCTAGCTACTGCGCATGTGCGACTCCCATCAAAGATGGGATAGAAGTGTGATTCCTCACTCTGTAGCTAAAACAGAGAGCTCAACACACAGAGTGAAAAGAGGAGCTGCAGCAATGTGCAGTACAACAAAAATATGGTGTTTTTTGAAAATTAAACTCAAAATACAATTATGAACCTGAAAATGAGCAAAATATGAGCACCTTAACTCATTTCAAGCACCAAAACATTTGAGTGTAGGTATGTTTTCACAAGAGATTAGAGAAATATTTCCGCTTTAGTGCCAAATTATCTCTTTACACATTGCTCTGGAACAATTTTGGGCGTCACTATGCAGAACGCTGAGTTTGTTCTGAATATTTTGATATGAAACACATGGGGATCAGTTATGTGGAAATACCCTTAAAAGGAGAATTCAAAAATATATCTAAAATGCCCTTAGACCTCAGAGGGTTAATGAATCAATAATTATAATACAATGATATAATGTTTATTATTAAAAAATGGGCCATTCTGCATGAGTACCTTTGGTACTTACTTTTTTACTAAGTAACATTTTGAATGCACAATCTTAACTTGTAACAGAATATTTCAGTATTTTTCAGTAAAAGATCTGAGTTCTTCTTCCCCCACTGTCTGTCATGTCTGCATGCTACACATCAAATAAACTTGACTCACACTGACTTTGAGAACTTAATTTATTAAAAGTTGGGTGGCTCTGCTCTCAAAAACTAAAACATATTTTGGTAATGGTTTTGAACATAAAATAGATACTGATTATTATTAAAAAAAGAAGTCATGACATAAACCACCAAACTGACAGACAAGGACTGTACATTTGTACATAGAAGGTAGCAAAACAGACCTACCTATGAAAAACTGCTACTTACTGTATAACTAATGCAAAACTGAGAATTTGAGTTGGCTTCAGTGAAGAACACTGAAGGGTTACATAAGATGTGTGGTGACATATATATTGACATTAAAAACACATAAGGTGCCAAATAAAAAACACTGACCAGTGATCCTACTTGGAGAACCTTACTCTATTGACAGTTTTACAATATGTCCTCACATGTCCACCCTAAAAGGCAATCAATACGTCAGAGCCAACAGTCAATATTTGTGACAGGAGTGTTACAACACTACAACTGATTAAGATAAAAATTCAATATTTTAATGGCACAACTAATTGCATTTCTTACAGTCGCAACACAACCTGGGCACTAATCTACTGTATGACATTATTTAACATTTGAGTTAAAAATATGAGTATTCATATTAAGGTGCTCTCCTCACACACTTCATTCAAAGAACTCCACTTTGACATCCGTGTAGTCTCATTACCTGATCCGTAGCCTCTTTACTGCCACAAGCTGACGTAGATTTGGTTGATTTAGAATGTTAAATGCTGTAATTTAGTTAGTCTGGAGGTCAAACAGGAAGTTAATAGATCAGCTCTGCTCTGGTTAATACTAGCCAGTAGATCCACTGTCCAGCAGACTTTTATTCCACTATCAGAGCCCATGTACACCTGGTATTAATTTGTATTTGGGTATCTTATCTGGACAAGAAAAACATACTGTATACTTGCAGAGTGAATCTTTACAGATTACACATACTCTATCATGTCTGTTAGGGAGCTGGGCCATGAGCAGATAAAATGTGCTGTGAGAGGGAACTTAAGGCTGAACTTGTTTCCATGTAGAATAACTGATATTTTTGACTGTTCTTAACGCTACAGACAATCTACTGCTGCTTTTTAGGGCTGGGTGTGATCATTGTTTTCTTTATCGATTTATCTGATGATTATTTTCTCGAGGCAAAGCCCGACCACACATCTTCAAATTATAAAGTACTTGTTTTGTCTGACTAACAGTCTAAAGTCCAAAGATATTCAGTTTACAGAAAATCCTCAAAACGGTGAAGCTGGAACTAGACAATGTTTGGCCTTCTTGCTTAAAGAACTACATAAATTGATTAATCGGTTACCAAAATAGTTGCCGGTTCATTTTCTGTTAATCTACTAATCATTTAAACGACTATTTGTTTCATATATAGCCGCTCTAACAGGAAGTCTCCAGATATTCCACTTGAGGCCTCTTGTGGATTTGGAGAGCTAGACCCTCACAGTCACAGATGTTTGCTGACAAGTCTACCATCTGCCGACCTTATTGCGGGTAGAACCAAAATGACGAGAATGTTTATTAATATCAGGTGTAATTGCAAATGTCAGTATCCAGATAATGCTACTCTGACTCCTAGACATTATGTCCATTACGCAACAATTTATTAGCTGTAACTGTTCGTGATTTAATTTCAGTTCCAATGCAGAATGTGTTCATAGCATTGTAAAGTACAGGTGTGGAGATTGGGACATTGGATGATGTTTGCCTTCAACACCAATGTCTTTGGTTCACTACCATATTCACCTCCACAATGGAGGTTAGGCTATGTTTGGTTTGTCCGTTTTTTTGTTTGTTTGCTTGTCTGTCTGTCTGTCTGTCTGTCCGCAAGATTTCAGAAAAACTACCAACCATATTTTCATGAAACTTGGGGGAAGGGTGTAGAATGGGCAAAGGAAGAACCCATTACATTTTGGAGCGGACCCGAGTCATGGGGCGGATACACAAATTACTGTGCAATGTTTGTGCTGCATTCATGTGGTGTCGGATTAATCAGAAAAGTGTGTTTCTGACTGGGGAAATTTCCACTGCATTAATATTGTGAGCTAGGGGCACGCCTTGGCGGAGATCTGCGCTCTCTGAGTGCAATGTAAAGAATTAGACCATTTCTATTTCTATGTTGGCGCCATCTGGTGGTAGTATAAAAAAGACACTGTGGCAGACAGTAATGCATTCATTTTTCTTCAAACAAAAGCCATCAGAATAATTTGAAATATGTTATAATCACATTAAAAAAATTCTACACATAGTGGCTTTAAGTACATGATAATACACAATAAGGTGTCCTGATATAAAATGGAGGAGGCGGAGAATAACACAATTAGGGAAGTTAGGGTGAAACTTGTCTACATGTCTGTGTAGTTACCTTCAGTTGCATCAAGAATATGTGGCCTCAGACATTTGTGAATGCACAGTGTATTCTGTCTCGATTTTCTGACTGGAACACACAGCTGATCTACTGGCTAATCAACGCTGATAAACTGTGTGCATCTTCAAGTCTTTTCTGTGTTTTGTTCCTTTTCATTTGTTGCCTCCCTTTGTTCGCAGAGAGTGTTAGGAGAGGAGAGTGTGAATACGAGCCGGGAACATGGAGATCACAGCGCTGACGCTCAGCAGAGACACCGCAGGTGTGAGGTTACAGCTCGAGCTCGCAGCTGGGAAAAGAAGAAAAGCATTCATTATATCGGATGCTCGGTGTCGCATTTTATTGTGTTACAGATTTTTTTTTATAATTTATATATATATAATTATTGTTTCATTTGTTTGTTGTTTTTATATTTAAGTTGATGTATTTTGTATGAATTTATTTTTGATTATGTGTTTGCTTTATAATTGTTTTGGATGCTAACGTTTGATAAGATGCTAAATATTTGTAGCTATTTGTGTTTCTCATTCTATTATAGACACATTTATATATAGTATATTTTTTTTCCTTTTATATATATTGAGCCTGGGAAGACAGAAATAATAAATTCTAAATCCAAAATATCATTTAATTCGTATGTTTGGCGTATAATCTCAACAAAGCAAAAAACTGCAAAATTACTGTATACATTTACATCAGAATCACATTTGGATAGAAAGACTTTTATTACTATTATTATTATGTTGATTATTATTACACATTTTATTTTTAAATTTTATTTTTGGGCTTCAGACACTATTGCGTACATCTATGCAACTTAAGTTGAGGTGCAAACTATTATTTTGATGCAAATTGCAATGTAAATAGTACTACATTAAAACATGTCAAAACAAATCATATTAGTAATTCATCAAGGCTTGATATCAGACACAATATAGATAATGTAGTCAGGGATAAAAACAGTAGATAAAACCGTAAGTGGTGACAATTCTTATATTTTAATATTTCTCATTTTATTTGTATTGATTGATTTGTGAATAGGTTTTGTGTATGTATTTGGTCTATATTTATATATAGAAATGTTCTTTTTCCTTCTTTGTATGTCTTTTTTTTTTAATTCATATTTATTGTGCGTTTGTCAGCGCAGCTTTGACATTTAGTCACAATAATAAACCGCAGACCACATACTGCAGGCAGTTAATGCCACTTGGTCTCCAGACAAGTTAAACCTATAACACTATGATTCAATTATTTAGACCGATGTGTTTTTATGTTATTATATAAAGAATGTAAGCAGTAAATGGCAAAAATAATTATATTTACATACATAAGCATGACAATGACATGTATAAAGAGGATTATTACCACCACTATTTCGCATCTGGCAGCATCACTGGCTCTTTCCTACCTGAGTTTAACTGTATGTAAATTAACTCTCCCTAATGTAACCAAACCCAAACTGAACAGTAACTGTAGCTGACAAAAAGCCAGCCCAAGAGGCCACGCACACAATGGCAAGTGCTGAGGTAAATTAGATAAACCACAACGTTTATCATATCTCTATCAAAGTAGTGTTACTTCAGCTATCCAGGTCGTGTGTAGTGACGCAGGTAGCAGGTTCTTAATGCCTCATTTCTGCATCAAATGTCCAGCTTGTGTTACTTATTAATCAGCAAACGTCAGGGAAAGTTGTACAGCCTGCCCCCTGTGAAATATCTAGAGCTATCTAGGCTGAGACAAGCGAGGCTTATTCCAAAATTGGGGAAGATGAAAATGTAAAGAACGGTTAGTACAGACTCTACCACAAGTAGAGATGAATTTATCATCATTATTATGCTGAACAGCCCTTCTAACGCAGTTTCTTGGCCGATTTTAGACCCTTTTAAGGGGGGCTCAAGCCACCCTGAATTTCATCTCAGCCCCTCTAAAAAATTATAATTTTAGAGTTTAAGTGAGAGTTTGTGAACTTGTCTGTTAGCGACAGAGGACAAACAATTACCATTAATAGAAAGGTAGTTTTGGACAATCGGAGGTGGTTGTGCCAGACTCCCGCCTTTGGCTGAGGCTCTATCTGATCTGTCAGAGGGAGAGCAGGAGTGCCGTTGTGAAGTTTAACGTTGGTCGTCCCCAGAGAAGAAGTTGGTAATTTCATGGCGCAGATTAGAACCCAAAGTGAAATGTAAGCAACTAAAATTGCTGAAAGTTAGAAAATGTTGTCAAATTGGTCGTTACTACTGTCACTTATAAAGTGTCGGGTTTAGTTCCATCATAGTGTTAATAGTGTCAAAAACGTTAGCTGATGTTGCTTCAGTAGCTAGCTCAGAGATTATCAGATAATTAAATTACTCGTTTAGTGGAGTGGGGGGGGTTAACACTTTTGCAACGCACTGTATCCGTGTCACATTCTCATTAGGGGCTGAGGCCCCCTAAAGGTCTGATCCTAGAATCGCCCCTGCGCAATTAGTTCCAGCGTTCTTCTTTTTAATCACGTCATCGTGGGTTTAATGTGAATTTGACCTCTGTTTCCAACATGACATTGAACACCTTTGAAGTACTATGTGTGTTCTGTGAGTACATGTGCGTCTGGTGCTTACTCCGGCAGCTTTTCCCATCTCTTTGCAGCATCCCAGTCACACAGCTGCAGACCGGTCCGGCCATCTTACTGGTGCAGATCTGCTCACAGCCTCCGTTTCCCTCCTCACACCAGTCTAATGCTAAAGGGAGACTTTACAGGTGAGTCACGCAAATCCTGGAAAAGCTTTGGAACTTGACTAAATAGCTGTAGAAAGATTTTGGATCAAATAAACTTCTGTAAAGTTTAGTACAGTGAACTTGGACATCAAGTTCCTGTCTTAAAAATCTTAAAGTTAAAGTGCTCATATTATGCTTGTTGGCTTTTTCCCTTCCCTTTATTGTGTTATATATCTTTTTTGTGCATGTTATAGGTTTACAAAGTGAAAAAGCCCAAAGTCCCCCCCAAAGGGACTTACCATCTCCAACAGAAAACACTGTTCACAAACTGCTCCAAACAGCTCTGTTGTAGTCCAGCCTTTATTTCCGTTATAATGCTCGCCTAGCTGCTAGCATGGCACGCCCTCATACTCTGCTTCTGACTGGCTAGTAGTCCTTACCTAGCTACTGTCAGGGCTCGCCCTCATACTCTGCTTCTGACTGGCTAGTAGTCCTTACCTAGCTACTGCGCATGTGTGACTCCCAACAAAGATGGAACAGAAGTGAGATGTCTCACTTTGTAGCTAACACAGAGAGCTCAACACACAGGGTGAAAAGAGGAGCTGCAGCAATGTGCAGAACAACAAAAACATGGTGTTTTTTGAAAATTAAAAAAAGTAAACCTATTTTGATATAACCTCTAAATACAATTATGAACCTGAAAATTAGCATAATATGAGCACTTTAATGATACCAGAAGCTGTTTTGCTTTGAATTTCCACCCATTCTAGAGGTAAAATCAAGCAAAGTGTAGTTGGTCGGCTCTTAACAACACCTGGACAGGACCTTACTTACCTCTCCTTCTAATGGGTCCCACAGTCAATATGTGCTCTTTATGGTCACTGTCCTCCGAGTACATTCTTCTCTTGTGTGGACAGTTCTGGATGCACAGTACACATACATTAATACAGCAGGCATTGTTTCATCAGCACTTTTCCTTTGAAGATTTTAAGATCTTCTCACCACTTTGCAGGCGTTTGTTTCCGAGTCGCACAGGGTGACGTCACAGTGGAGGTGGACCTCCTCGTAATCCCCGATGAACTTGAAGACGGTGACGTGGAAGCGACAGGTGAGCGACACGCCGTTCTCTGCCATGCCGATGGTGTTGTCTTTAATGTTTGGACACCTAGAGAGGGACGGATGTTAACGGAATAGACTGTGTTGATGTCATTTACCAAGCAAAGGTTCTTGCTTATCAGGTGTTCAATTCGCTACTTCATATTTAAAAAAAAAAAAACGCAATCTTGTGCTCTGGGGTAGTTTTCACTACTTTCTGAGATTTTAAAGGCTAACCAACAATTTAAAAAAATTAGGGCTGCACAATGTGCTGCAAATGTATGGAAATCACAGTTTCCAAATCGCAGGTGGGCGCAATATTTGTTAAAGGAAAAATATGTATCAAACCATTCTGAATAAAGTATTATGGTGCTGCAGAGACGTCCCGGCCTACAAATTCTACCCTACAGACTAAAGAAAACATCTTTGTTTGGTACAGATCCTCGCAGAAATCACACTCCAATCATTCTAATTTGAATATTTTTTAAATGAAAATTAGAAAAAAGGATACAAAAATGATCATTCCCTCCAATATCGTGAATCACATTGCAATATCAGTCAAAATAATCACAATTACATATTTTCCTTCATATCGTGCAGCCCTAAAATAAATCAACAGATTAAAGGTGCAGTAAGGGATTCTGCGCAAAGATTGTTGATATTTGAACTAAACTGCCCCCGCCCCCACAACCCCTTCATAAGCTCCGCCCCCCAGATTCACAGACAGATAACTACTGTCAAATGCTGCCTCCCCCCCTCCTACCATCAACTGTCGCCCCCTGTTGCCGATTGGCTGGAATAGTGTTTTGTGGCTCGGGCGCTCCTTTCTGTTTGTTTTCCATTTACACAGCCAGGACGGTGTATTAACACGGGATTTTGTTTCAGCGCACACAGTAAATAGAGAGCTGGGTGACCATGAGGACATATTCACTGAATTTGACAAAAAGTCTATTGGATTAACATCACTTACTATACCTTTAATAAATAACACGAATAATCGTAAGTTGCAGCAGGAAAAGAAAACTGTGCTTGTGATGCTAAGCCCAACATTTTGTGTGTGTGTGTGTGTGTGTGTGTGTGTATCCAAGCCTACCCTCTCTCTATGATGATATAGCGGAGTCGGTCACTGCTGTAGCGGGACGGCGTGGCCCAGCACATGTTTACTATGAGGATGAGCTGGTTTTCATCGGCCCCTTCCACAAAGACACCCACGAAGAGGATGTCTCGCGTGCTGAGCACCACCTCCCCCTCCCTGTACGGGTTTCGGTACGAGGAGTTCTTATAGAGAGCCATCTTGGTGATGAAGTTTCCTTCCTGGGTCGGTAAGGTGAGGTTTATCACACTGGAGGGTGGAGGAGGAATGTAGTCAGTTGTTATGTCTACACATAGCGTTTTGTTTTTTTAATTGAAGTAAACTTATTATTCTACGTGTGCTCTATCTCAGTGTTTCTCAAATGGGGGTACGCGTACCCCTAGGGGTACATTGGAGTACTGCAGGGGGTACATGAGATTGTTGCAAAATACTAATTAAAAAATATGTCATGCACTATAATAATGAATTATCTTAGTGATGGATTCTAAACATTTGAAATGTAGCATTTCAATGTTTTTCAGTTACAAGGTTGTTGTTTAGTAAATGTATCTCTGCCAGCGCTGTATGTACAATACAGAGCTGGCCGTATTGTTTTGCGCTGGTCATGCCGTACTTGGCTTGAAAAACAACTCAAAGGGGGTACATTATTGAAAAAAACTTTGAGAACCACTGCTCTATCTGACCTGAGCATGGGCTTGAGGACAGTCTCCAGGGAGATCTTCAGGTCCAGTTCGTAGGCGCAGGAAAACTCCACGTTGATGGTCTTGTCTCTGGTGATGATGTTCCCGGTGTTGTTCACACTCTCTATCCACACGGTGTTCTTATACATGATGTGTGTGCTGTTCGACTGGCGGAGAGATATTCAGAAGAGTCGCCGTCAGGAGACAGAGAAGCAAAGATGCTTGACAACAGTTGATACATGAGATACGCTACAAAATGATTGAGTGGGATTTCCCCCTTTCTGGTCTACATATCCCTGCCTCTGCTGAATTCTTGTTTATCACCGGTGGGGACTCAAAGTAATCAATGCAACTTCACCAATAGAACATATATTATATACCTAAAATAGAAGTATTTTAAACTAAGTAAAGTGCTGTAACTTGAACAGTGCCATATAACGATAAAATCCGAGCGGCAGTTGCTGGCTACAGGCACCGCCAGATGACGGTCCTTTCAGGGGCCATGGATGGTAGTTGAGTTAGCCAGAAAAACAGTGAGCGTCATGCGGAGAGGACAGTAAAGTTTAGGCACCAAAACGACTACGGTAGTTAAGTTTAGGAAAAAAGGTCGTGGTTTGGATTAAAACACTCGAACAAGCATTTTCTTGGGTGAAGTCTTTTGTTTTCGCCGAGTTGAAAGCGATTTATTTGATGTTGACACCACGCTGTGCTATTTCATTCTGAGATTATTTTCCATTAAATATTGAAGTTCATAAATAAGTGTTTTGGCACGGCTGGCCCGAGTGTCAATATCCATGGTATTGAAAGGGGGATTTAATTCTTGCATGTTTTGTTTTGTTGTGCATGATCAAAAACACCCCCCCTCTGCTTTTTTCACAAATCGTACCCTGCCGAAGTGCTGTAAGAATAGGAATGAATGGAAATGCACCTGTACGATGGAGCCACAGTGTCCCTTCGTGTTGTTGATGCGAAAGGAGATGCGGTCCTCTCCCTCGATGCCGGGGCAGTGCTCGTCGTTGACCCTGACGTCCTCTCGTTCAAAGCCCAGCTGGAAGAGCTTACACTTGGAAATGGAGACCTCCATCTGAGCATGCTTACAGTTCACCTCCGCCTGGATGATGTCATCATCACCTGCCAAACACACAGACAGACATCAGGTACTGTACATGGCAGTGGGAGACCAATATTATTACTCCTGGAAAGTGTGGCCCATCACGCTGTAAATATGTTGCCTAAGGCTGGCTACACACTGCCTGCGTGGCGTGAGCGTGTCAGCTGCGTGGCGTGTCCGTTTTTATTTTGGCTCCCATGTTAACAGGTTACAGCTTGCACACTGCCTGCGTGACACGTCACATGCATGCTAAAAATAGGACCGACGCCTATTTTTCACGTAAGTGTGTTGGGAGCGTTTCCAGGCAAAATAGAATATGAAAATATGTTTATATGTCATGTTGACACGAATACATATTAATAAATGACATTCTGATGTTTGAAAGTCTCTAGGTTTTGACATAAATGCAGATATAAATGTAATTTAAAAATATAATAATAAATAATTATAGATTTTCAAATATTGCACCTGTCAATACAGAACGAAATATTCTGTAGCCTATTTTGCCATCAATACTGCCGACGTTGTCTTTGCTGTAATCAAATCAGTATATATTTATGTTTAACATGAAGTATACTACTGCTTGAGTGCAGTAAATCAATGGGAATGTGTACAGACAAGGCTAGCAGCAGTGTGCAAAGACATAGAAAACAGCACGCAGCCGCCACGCAACTGACACGTGCCATGCAGGCAGTGTGTAGTAACGGGCGTGTCTGCACTGTGGTCCTGCCGCGTCGCGACCCCTGCGAGCCCAAGCTGCCATTTAACCCAATGCTTGATATTCCACCAGCTGCGCCACGGTGCGTCCCAGAAGCGCATGTGAAGCTGCTCTCCGCTCTGCTAAAGATACGCGCCAGGTCTATTCACGGTCTATTCCGGTTCGCGTGAACAGCCGGGCAGGAAGTGAAACAGCGAGAGCATCCAGTCAGATCATACTTACAAAACCGTTTACATATTTGGAACATTATAAACCAAGAAGATTCACACTGATGCCAGGTATAGTATTACATTTTGTTTGTTTTGGCGGCAATGTAAGTTGTTCTATTTGGACTAGCGAACGAAAGAACTACAACACCATGGAATCAGAAAAAAAAACATGTTAATGAGCATTAGAGGTAGCAATACATTGACGTAGGAAAATTAAGACCTGTATAAAATTATTTAAGACCTAGAACACAATACTTCAGCGAAGACTTTTTAAGCCCCCACGGAAACCCTGATACTGGGACAGGATTAAAAGCGGATATGCATGATATGAAGGCCTTGTTGCTCTATGAAGCGCTCACCTCCAGTGCTGGTGGGCAACTCTGGACAGCCACACAGGTCACCTCCGTTCTCCAGCTCACAGGTGAAGTTTGTGCAGATCTCTCCTGCACAGGGGTCGTAGATCCATTCTGCTAAAGACAGGTCAACACACAATGTTAGCTGTCACACACACTGTTGGCTTAAAGCTATAGTGTGTAGTTTCTGTCTCCCCCATGAGGAATTTTAAGTATAGATATTTTTTAAGTACAGCAACTGTCATTGCATCCACATGACGCAAGCCTCTGGTGATTGAGCACCACCCTTACCACTCCCACACACAGTTACTTTAAACAATTATTTTTTGCGCGAAATTCGCCGGACGGCACCATTTTCTGAACATAGCCATACTGAGAAATACAGAGAGAGTTTTTTTGAATAGCTTTGTATCAACTCATTTGGCAATGGTTTGAATATAACGGACGTTCATTATTATAAAAAAGTTACGCAATAAAGCATTAAGTAAAATAATGCATATTCAGTATGGTGACTCAACCAGCCAAACTATGGCTGATGAAAAGCACTGGGTGGAATTTCTGCCAAGGGCTTAATTTCAACTGGGGGATGGGGAGGACACGTCCCTCTCAGTGTGCCCCCCCCCCCCAACCTTTACAGTTTCAGTTTGATTTACTCAGTAAAATCTCTCTAAACAGTGTCCTCTTACGGTCCAGCCACCACAACAGAGGCTTGATCAAAACATTTGTCCATCTGATCTAGGGGTGCAACGATACATCGATCTAGCTCGATATATCGATTCAATGATCCACGATTCAATATTAATGAAAATATTGATAGAATACAATTGTCAAATCAAATTTTAGTTGCTTTTTTTGAGTTGCTATAAATGTACTGTAACTGTGTTGAATGGGCATATGATAAAGTCTTATATAGATCGCAGGCCCCTGACGATCGATTGAATCGAAATCGTATCGTGACAGACTTTAAGATATTAGCAAATACCGTATCTTTGTCCAAAAAATCAATATAATATCGTATCGTGAAAAAACTTGTGATTTACACCCCTAATCTGATCGACATCTCATCTGAGTCACCTTCAAAAAACTTTACGGGCAGCAGAAAGAGAGACATGCAGTGCCATGTCTGTGTGTGTGTGTGTGTGTGTGTGTGTGTGTGTGTGTGTGTGTGTGTGTGCTAGGAGAGGCTGGTGCCTCGCGTTGCCCTTACAGCAATTCTCTTGGGTGATCCACTTGGTGGTGAGGGTGCCCATGGAGCGGCAGGCCTCTGCGTAGGCTGCCAGCGAGCCGCAGACCTGAGCCTTGCGGTGATTGTAGCAGCCGTCCAGGTAGCAGGACTGGTAGAAAGGCCGGGGATCCAGCAGGCCGTGGCACGGCTGGAAGAAGCCCTTCAGCTGGGTGAGCTTCTGACACGCATCTTCACTTTGCAGCGCCAGCACCGCCGTGTTGTCACAGGACTGAGCCAGAGCCACAAACTGGGTTTCATCACAACTGGAGGAGAAAGATAAACATCCAACTGTCAAAGTTATAGTATTATTATTATTTTAATGTCTGTTTTTTTTTCTACTTGCAAATACTGTACGTACTGCTATGCACCTCCAGCATGGACTCAACTGATTCAAAAGCATCAAAAGGCAGAAACAATGGCGGACTGTAAAGCCAAAACAATGAGCTAAAAGAGGCTAAATGAACTGCAGAGTTTGGCGCTGAATCTCTGTTAGTTTGTTACTATGACAGATCCCTGTCACAATAAATGTAGCCATTGTTTCCATAAAAAGAAATGCTAATTGCATTATGAGCTTTCATGTTACACTTCGAGCATGATCTCCAAAAGGCTTCACAACAACTGTACGATTAATATACATTTAGTGTGCAATATATTCCACCGTTTCTGTAAGCCTCACCCACCTGTTCTGCATACCGTTGGTCTTCCAGCTCTGGGCCAGCTCCAGGGCGCTGACAGCCGGCTTGCCCCTGGAAGTGATGTAGTCGTCACTGGGGTCTCCGTTGAAATTCCCACACAGACCGCACACCTTGTTCTGAAGCCGTTGGCCCATTGTGATGCTAAGGGTGTTAAAGCGGTTGTATCGAATCTGGATGTCCTGAGGTGTGTCGATGACAATGAAACCTTCGGACGTGGACAGACGCGTCATCAGCCCAGTTAGAAACGGTACCGACACTGGTGTACCATTAACCTGTGAAGACACAGGAGACGGAAATCTTTACATCTCTGAGTCAAGACACACAGTCACTTTTATTTCATTTACTTTACATGTTACATTGTTACATGTTACATTACATTACATTTAGCTGACGCTTTTATCCAAAGCGACTTACAATTACAAAAAAGACACATTGGTTGATGTATCACAGCGGGAATTGAACCCGGATCTATTCAATTTTCAATTCAATTCAATTCAATTTTATTTATAGTATCAAATCATAAGAGTTATCTCGAGACACTTTACAGATAGAGTGGGTCTAGACCACACTCTATAAATTACAAAGCCCCAACAATTACAGTAATTCCCTCAAGAGCAAGCATTAGCAGTAGCTATTGCGACAGTGGCGAGGAAAAACTCCCTTTTAGGAAGAAACCTCGGCAGACCCAGACTCTTGGTAGGGCGGTGTCTGACGGGCCGGTTGGGGGTGTGATGAACAGTGGCGATAATAGTCACATTAAAGATAGTGGAACAGTGACTTTGAAGGTAGTCGTTGTAGTTCATGTCACAGCAGGACGTTGCGGGATGAAACGTGGAGCTGCAGAGCATGGGTGGATGCGGCGGACGCAGCAGAACGCGGCCGGGCGTTGCAGGGAATTGCAGAGCATAGCAAAGCATAGGATCTCCCACAACAAAGGTATGTGTCATATCCACTGCGCCATCACCACCCCTTTCAGTGACCATAACATGTCCTCACATGCTAAATTCAGACTTCTCTCTGCTCTCAACTAAGTTTTGACCACTGTGGGATTTTGAGTCCTCTTTTGACTGCAGGTGATGATAATGAACATACTGTGATGATTTTAAATATTATATTACCATTTTTCTTGAACATTTATAATTTTACTGACCTATAAAACATATATGTAGGAAAGATTTGAAGTCATTACCCTTTTCTTTTGACCCAAACCGGACTTGCAGATTTAATGAAGGTGACATTGTGTTCATTTTGATCATTAGACCCCAGACCACCCTCCTTGCTACGTCACTTATGAACTAACTGTTAGACAACTGCAATAACAGAAATCCAAATAGACCTATTCGAGATTTGTGAGGGGTAGTGCTGAGTAAAAAGTACTGTCAACACCAATCCCAGATATAGAGCATCTGGAAATCCATTGTATTTAACTATGTTTTAGAACAGGAGTCTCTCTGAGGCCCCAAACAGTAGCAGACTTCTGAGACATGTCATTTGGTAAAAATGATTTAAAGAAGCAACTACAGTGCCCCATAGAGTCTTTGTGCTTTCTTGCCTTGCAGGTTTACTTGGATCGTGGTTGCACCTGCTGCCGTGGTCCTGTTTGAGGCCCACTGCTACTTTTATTGTTATTATTAGTCATATTTCTATTGTCATTACTGCTAGTATTGCTATTTGTTTGTTATTACTGTTCATATCACTCTTTTTACCCACTGCTATGATAATAATTAGTCCTATTTCTATTATTGTTATAGTTGTTAATGTTATTATTGTGGTAGCTGTGCATCTCTGTCTCTCTGTCTCTCTCTCTTTCTCTCTCTAGAGTGTGGTATTAACTTGCCATGTACGGAAAGTGTCCTGAGATAACTTCTGTTATGATTTGACACTATAAATACAACTGAATTGAATTCATATAATTAGGAAAAGTCATCATTTTAGTGATGTCCTTAATTGTTGAAAGTGAGGAGGGAATCCAAGATAAACCATAACCATGGGTTTTTGTGAGCTTTTGCAATTAATGTACCCAGGTGAAAGTTGTTATTTGACAATTGCATAGACAACTAAGATTGCCATTTTTTTTCTGCTTGATCACCTGGGGCAGGAATGTAGATGTGTGTCATCTGCATAAACTGATTTCATTTTCACAATGGATCACTGAGGGGTAGCACCAAAAAGAAAAGACAGCCCAAAGCACATATTGTGACAATCTGAGATGGTGCTGTAATTACTGTTCTGGTGAATATGACCTGAGCCCCAAATCACTAATACCAACACAGTTCTTATGGCAGTTCAGAACATTTTTGCCATCAATAGCTTACTCAGGTCAAGCAGGATTAAGACTCATTAAGAGCCAAAGCAATCAGCAAGTCATTATCTACCCCAGTGGGTGCACTTTCAGTGGAATGATATGGAAAAAAGCTTGAACTGGAGGAACTCTGCCAAGCTATTAGTGGTAATTGGTAAATTGGACTGCAAGTACTGAGGCAAGAAAAGGGAGATTTGAATTGGATCTGTTTGCTTAGTTTCTCAAGGAGAGGTTTGACACAAGCATCTTCGACGACAGACGGCACAAGAAAAGTAAGTTGATAATGTCAACAAATAATCTCCTAACAGAGATAATTGTTCTATTAAAGCATTTGACAGAAGCAATAACACAAACCTCCCCTTCCGAAGGAAATGTTAAATTCATAAGCAATAAAATGTACCCCTCAACTCTACAATTTATACACTTGGGGGTTTCGCAGTTAGAGCCTTTCTAGGTCTATTATGACCAAACGATGATGTTTGATAAACCATTATCAGGTGTTATTACACACTGATATTATTCTTAGCAACAGTCTGTTATAAAGAATTAGCAGACCCCAGAAAGCCGTTGGATTCAACCAAGCCGTGTAATAAGTAAGGGATAATGTAGAGCGAGGCGGTTGTTAGAGTGAATACAACCCTCGGGGTCGGGGTCCTGATCACCCTGTCGATGTTCGCTATAACAACCGGCTCGCTCTACATTATCCCTTACATAGACAGTTGATAGTGTTGTTAATGTGGGTTAACGTTTGTTGTTTGTAAAGTCGGGTTAGGGGGTTTAACATGACATCCACTGTAGAACTGAGTCCATGTAATGTAACCAAACTACAGAGTAGAAATCATGACAAGATCAATTAGTAATTTCTGATATTTAGCGGACGTACTGACAATCCAAACGACGGTCCAGCGCTTCTCTCACCTTGACAGTGCTGCCAGAGATGAGTATGTTCTCCTCATTGATGTAAAGGTAGACATGGGAGATGGTGGTGAGGTTGGGTGTGCTCCATTTATCAAAGTTAGCGATGAGCTGGAAGGAGAGGTCAGGCAGCTTGTGACAGTTTGTGGACAGGACGAAGGAGCAGGAGGCCGGGAGCCGCAGCGACGCCCCGTCGAAGGTCCTGAAAACCCCACCGCCAGACGCCACGCAGTGCTGGGAGCGCCGCGCAAAGCAGCCCCGCACTCCGTGCCGCAGAGTGCACTCTTCCTCTGCTATACAGCGCCTCGGGTCGCACTGGATCAGGTTTCGTCCGATGCACTGGCAGCGTTTGGTACAGTCACTGTTCCAAAACAGCTGTTTGGGCTGAAATAAAGAAAGACATCGGATAAAACCAAAGCTGAAACAATTAGTCAATTAAACAAAAAGTATTTAAAAAATGTTGATAATGGACTTTTTAAAGCAAAAATTCTGTGTCAAAGATTCCCAGATTCCAGTTTTCACATATTTTGAGTATTGGGTGAGGAAAAAAAAGCAATTAATTGTGAAGGATATTGTTCTATATTTTCAGACTTAACTAATGAATAGATTAATGGAAAAAATAGTCGGCAGACTAATCTATAATAAAAATAATCAAACAATTGTACGATTTTGATGCAACTTTGCAAAAATACAAGTTTGGTGTGAAGGATTACCTTTATAGATTGAATTTAGAAAATCTTTGTCTTTGTTCTTCCATAACATTTCTATACTTCACTTGTACTAAACGGCACTAAATGAGCCAGAGAGGTTTGTTAAAACGGATTCACATATTTTCATGTCATAACAATGTCAATCATTGAATTAAACTGAAAGACAATCATCCTCTACTTAACCTCTGATCTATCTATTTATCATCTATGTATCAATGTATATATATGTATGTGTTATCCATCCATCCATCTAATACCAGCCTGATTTATACTGATTTATATATAATACGGTCAGTGTAACGCTTATCAGTTAAATTTTCTAAGCACAAACGGACATTTGGAAAAACAGAAAAATGGGTTCCAATATCCAATTTTTCATTTTTTCCGACCTTGACAAATTAAAAAATTGGATCTTTAAACTGTTTTTACAATTTTCTGTTTTTATTCAGAAAATCAGAAATTTTCAAAATTACAAAATTGCGTCTGGGCTCCAATTATTCAATACTGCCATGGTATTCTCTACCTCGTTCCGCCTAGCTACGCCCCCCCCCCCACACTCAAAACCATCAGTTGCAAGCACCTCTGACCCCAAAGCCTATCAGTTTTGTTTTTTTTTTGGTCCATATGCAATTAATGACCTGCATATTCCGCAAAGTAGAGGAAGAGAATACCATTGCAGTATTGAATAATTGGAGCTCAGATGCAATTTTGTAATTTTCTCAATTTCTGATCCTGAAAAACAGGTTAAAGATCCAATTTTTTTATTTGTCAAGGTGGGAAAAAATCAAAAATTTGATATTTTAACCCATTTTTCTGTTTTTCCAAATGTCTGTTTGTACATAGAAAATTGAACTGATAAGCGTTACACTGACCTAATACCATCCTGATTTAGTGTTTAGGCCTTAAAAGCCAGCTTTTGCTGCATATGTCATTGAGTTTATTCCATGTAGTGCTGGATGTGGGACTGACCTCATAGTACTTGCCATCAGTGTAGCAGCCACAGTTCTGAGGCAGGATGCAGCTCTTGCCGTTGAGCACGTAGCCCTGGTCACACTGACAGCCCTCCACACAGTCCTGGCTGCAGTCCCTCTGGCCGCGGGCTGGGGCGCACTGGGGCGGGCAAACCGACACACAACTGGAGTAATGGCTGTTAGGTGGACAGCTCTGGACTGGGAGCAGGCAGGTTGGCAAAGGTATTAGCTAACGACTGCACTGACTACATTGTGCACATACTGTAGGACATTTTTCAGGGGTAAATATTTGTCAAGTGTTGATTGGAGAGGCCACTGTTGGGCTTATGTTGGGTCTATGGCAGCTGTTTAAAGGAACAGTTTGACATTTTGATGATGAGAAGCCCAATATCAATCTAATACTTGCCTGTAAGTACGGTGCTGGAGTCAGGGCGTGGTTAGCCTAGCTTAGCATAAAGACTGGAAGTAGAAGCAACATCCAGGCTCCATCCAAAGTTCAAGAATACCCCTATCACCTCTGAAGCTCACTAATTAACACATTGTATCACATTTGTTTAACTCATGCACACATCAATGTAAAAAAGAAAATGTATGGTTTTAGGAGGAGTAATGTAACTATTTCATGATTTACAGACGCCTGGCGCAGTGACTGTGCGTTGGGTTTGTTCTTTATATTACTGTTTCACCCGGTTTACCCAAGTCCTCTCACTTACTTCTAGCGGTATCTAGCCATTCTGATACTTTTGGCTTTATGTGCCCAGGGTTTGAGAAATGCACCTCTCTGCCTGAAATCCAATACAACGGAGTTGAATGGAATTAGGTTTGTGGTACTCATTGCACTGACAATTACTGTAATTTAACATTTAAAATGCCAACAGTAAAAACACCCTTGTTACTGTGAATAATCCACAGATCTCACTGTCAACAGTTTTCACTGGAACTACTTTCCACCAAAGAAATAGGTTTGTTTCTCGAAAGACATTTTGCTGATGATTTTTCAGAAAGTTTTCAACACTGTGAAGCACAAATGAAAGTTATTTCACCTCAGTTGTATTGGGTTGAAGCAGCAATCTCAGAGATAGATATTTAAAAACACGCCCGCCGATAGGGGGGGACAAACGGGTCTGTTGTCCCGGGCCCAGAGTAGGGGGGGGCCCAGAACTGGGCCCTCGTTAAATTATGGAATAATTGAAAAAAAAAATTTTAATAGGCCTATTTGTGGAAAAAAATATGTAATATTTGAGAACATAAAAGCTTTTTATTTGTTTTCTTCCTAATTGTCCTTGAAATAGTGGTCAAGAACCCCCCCACCCCCAACACAAATATGGTTTGGCCACTTATCAAAATTTGATGTTGTTGAAGTTCAGTACGCTCAAAATTTCCGGTCAGCACAAGTCCGGTGCTTAGAAAAGGAAGGAAAAGAGAAGAAGAAAATAGAGGCCTTAGAGATTTTCTAAATAAATATAAAAAAAAGAGAAAAGGTGGTGACGGTGAAGCTGGAACTGTCAACGTAGAGCGAGGTAAAAAACAGCGCAGCCGACGTTTACGAGCCATGTAACGTAAGCTAACAGGCCAGCTCTCATGTTAACGTCCATTAGCTTGTATAAAAGCCTGAGACAACACGTTCTCTCTGACAGAAAGAGTTGAGTTTGGTAGCTCCGTCAGAGAGGATGAGACAGAGAGGAGAGAGATCCAGCTGCTGTCAGGGGACAGAGAGAGTGATGCGGGAGGGGCCCGCTGCCTCGCAACGGAGGGACAGAGTCAAGCTACCGGTGAGAGAGAGAGAGAGAGAGAGAGAGAGAGAGAGAGAGAGAGAGAGAGAGAGAGAGAGAGAGATGCGGGAGGGGCCCGCTGCCCTGTTGGAGAGTATGAGCAGGATGGTTCAGAGATGATCACACACTTAATTTCAGTGAGAGATGTGAGGAGAGGAGAGGAAGATCAGATTAGAGGAAGATCAGAGGAGAGGAGCAGGAGAGGAAGAGGAGAGGAACAGGAGAGGAAGAGCAGAGGAGAGGAAAAGCAAGGGAAAAGGAGAGATCTGGGCACGGGGGGCCCATCTAAGCTTATCTTGTCCCGGGCCCAGGCAAGACTGTCAGCTGGCCTGTTTAAAAATCTGGACAAATAAAACTATCTGCATGAGTAGATACCACAAGAGGTAAGAACATATGTGTTTGGAGACATTTGCAGCACTGCACGCATAATCAAAGTACATGGTGAAATTCAGGTGAGCCCAGACTTGCACTCACCACATGGCGTGTCGCTCCTCCAGCCGGTAACAGGCACACCTTGGGTCTGACAGGTGCCGGCGTATATCTGCAGCCAGTTACAGATTGTATCCTGAGCTCCCTGGTCCAAACAGGTGTCCTGCAGGCAGCTTTGATAAAAGAACGCTGGCGCCACCTTGCTATGACAACGTGCAAATAAACCTCCTCGATCCACAATTAGCCCGCACAGCCTTACTGCCTCAGGCTCCACAAACACATACAGTCCATCTCCGATGTGAAAACGTATGCCTGTGTCAACTTCATTTGCCCCATTGTCCGTGTTCATGTTGGCATCAGTCACCATGAGAGGGGCGTCATTTAGATCGCTCGTCTCTCCCAGGCCACAGCGTGGGCAGGAGTCTCCACAGCCCACCTGGCAGAAGGTGTCCCTCTCTGCCCAGGCCATGCCCCAGTCAGTGGTGGTAAGGGTGGGTGGGGATAAGGGCATGCCGTGGCAGAGGCCGCAAGAGCTGTTGTAGAGATCGCGAGGCAACGTCAACAGGAGGAGAGTGTTCCAGTCAAAGGCCACCTTCAGGCCAAAATCTGTCTCCAGAATGAGGTGCATGCCCCAGGTGAAGATGTTGACCTTCCCTGGGCCCAGCTTCAGTGGAGGGTACAAACGCTCCTTATTCACCTGAGTGAAGAGAGATTTAATAAAACTGGTTCTAGTTTGAACAGGTTTAACTGTTATTCTAGGATCCGCATCAGATGACACATACACATTCCTACAGAAGCCTTTTTTAGCACCAAGTCATAGTTTCCAATCCAACTGACCTGCCTGTTTTCAAAGTATGTGGGGAAAACCAGGTGATGAATGGATAACATTAAGACTCACTGAAAGAACTTGTATGCCTTTCTCATATAATCTAATTGTATAAGAGAGAATGAGACAGAAACAGAGAGAATGAGAAAAATGTGTGTGTGTGTGTGTGTGTGTGTATGTGCGAGCGTGCATGTGTGTGTGTGTGTGTGTGTGTGTGTGTGTAAGTGTTGGGTTATTTGTGTGTCATTTCTATTCCTCCTCAGATCTTTTAGTCGGTTTGTGAACCCAGTCCAAATGTCACTCAGGGTCGGGGATTTGTCTGAGCCAAATCCAGCCTGATAAAAGATGCCCATTGAAATTAGATCCACCTTAAGCCAATCAAAGAGGAATTCACCCTCTGCCTGGTTATTCAATCGGCTTGATTAGAAATAACGTGTCCTCACAAATACACAACAACTATGACCTTCAGCGGTCATGCATAAAAGTGGTGTTATAATCAATATTCATACTGTATCATTAGCCTGGTCACAGCTTATTCCTTATTCCAGGCATTTCCTTATATGAAACACAATATATAATCACGGCGCTTGTTTCATTTACTCACTGTGACAGTGTTTTTGTAGCTTCGAGACACTTCAATCTCATACTCGTAGACCTCCAGAACAAAGCCCCTCACCCAAATTGCTTGGCCTGTGTCCCTTTCCTCATTACGAGCTGCCAATTTAAAGTGAGGGAAAGTTCCACTGATGGTTGCGGGCTCCCTGCTTTCTCTGCCACAGCTGGTGGTGGCCATCCTAAGAGAACAAGAGCTCTGCAACTCAAACGGTACGCCACCAAATGGCAGAAAATGTCCATAACCAGCAGCCACACACAGGGCCTCAGTGCGCGGCTGGCAGAAATACAGGCCGTCATTCTCCTGGCAGTACTCCTCAGTGTGACAGGGTGCGAGCTGACAGTATACACTGTTGTCGGAGCCATTGCAGTAGCAGCGCTCCTGGCACTCCCAGTCTGTCCAGAAAGTCTGATTAGTGGCCAGCTGGCGTCCGTGGCTCATGCAGCCACAATCACTGCGTGCCACACACAGGCCATCGCGAAGCGCAAAGCCTTCCTCACACTGACACCCCTCCTGGCATGGCAGAGGGCACGGCTCTTCAGGTTCATCTAAGTTGGCACAGGTCAGAGGACAGGCGCTCGTGCACTCATCAAAATGACTGTTCTGAGGACAGGGAAGAGCTGAGACAGAAGAACAAGGTATGAGATAGCAAGCGAGAGGCAAAGGCAACAGGCAAAATCCATATTAAAGGAATACTCCACCACAGACCTTTGTTTTGAGTCACTCACTGTAGGACTGAATGGTGGTTTTCAGCTCTCCCTGGGACTCACCATGGTTACGATGAATCGCACTGGTGACCAGGTTTATGGCAAAAGAAAATGTCTGAGTTCTCAAATCCACCGCTTGTGTGTCAGTTGATATGCTCAGTAGGTGTTTTTATAACATCTTATTTTTGTCAAATAAATACAAAGCTTTTCTTTCTCTGGCACGGTTAGCTGTGCACTTTTGTTAAACAAAAACGTTTTCTAATGTTGGACGCTGACAGAAATAAGCATCTAAGTGCACTAGCAACAAATGGAAGCAGTGAATGAAACCATTTTGGCAATAATATCCTTGTTGGGAGCATAGGGAGCATATGACCATATGACCGTATATCCTGAAGGATTGATTAGAGAAGTTTCAACGGACATTTTGAAACAGGGTTGCTGTTTAAATCTGAATCTGAGTAAGACTACAGATGCGGTCTGAAGGAGGAAGCCTTAAGAGCCACCTTTCAAGCCTACACGGCATGAGTGATAAAGCAGGTTTTTGGTGGAGTACACCCTCTAAATGATAGATAAATATTAGCGCAACACTGACTATCGAGAACTGGTGGAGTGAAACTTAAGAGGAATTCTAGTAGATCTTTTTTTCATTCACTTATCAAACACAGGTATGACAAATAAATAGCTACATTGCATTTTAATAATTGCTGGAACAGAGCCATCGTCATTAGTATTAGTTCCACCTGTGCTTTTCCTGCTCTGACTAATCAAAATGATTGCTGTGAAGCCAGTCTGTGAGTCTGATTTATTTAGGAACAATAAAGAAACAAGTGTGCTCTGACGCTAGCAAGGCTATCAAAATTCATGATATTCAGTAAGCAAAATGACATGTAAGGTGTCAATTTGGTGTTTTTACAGGGGAAATATATATAGGTATATACATGTTGGCTTCTTAAAGGGGGGGATGACATAGTAGGTAGCTGTAGAGGAAATTAAATATGAAAATACTGGTATGTTTGTGTATCTACCATAGCGACAGGAAGTAGAAGCAAACTGCTAGCAAAGATTTTTTGAAAAGAAAAATATGCCTCCCACCAAATTTTAAGTCTTGTTACATGTTGTATCAAATATTTTACTTGGTTATATGTTAATAAGAAAACATTTTCAGTTTTCAGACGTGTTCAGTTTTTGTATGTAGGCTTTCTCAATAACAAGTTACAACTAGGGCTGAACGATTTTTGAAAATAATCTAATTGCGATTTTTTCCCCAAATATTGCGATTGCGATTCGATATTCGATTATTTTTTTAAGCTCTTTGTCTTCTGTATTATTCAACAAAGACAAACAATAAATCATTGTATAGTATGAACAACACACAATTACACACTAGACAGTTAAATAAGTAAAAACACATACATATATATATATACATACATACATACACACACACACACACACACACACACACACACACACACACACACACACACACACACACATATATTTTTTTTACAGTGCACAGAGAGGAGCTGCCTCCAGCCCCTCCCCCTCGTGAAGTTGCGTGCCGACACCGTCAACACTGCACTTGCTCAGAGAGGCTATCGTTACGTTAGTTGCTGTGGTCTTGCCGTGGGATTAACTGTACTAATAAAACCGTTGAAACACCGCGGCCACGCTGCTGTGAAAGCTCCCCAAACCGTCATTTATCAGTCTGATTGTTACCCCTCTCAGTGGCAGCTCCTCCACCCATATCTTTATATCTTTATAACGGAGCTAACCGCTAACCGGAGCTAACCGCTAATCAGAGCTAGCTCGTTGCCAACCGAGCCTTCAGTTCTGCGTGCCTGTATCCATTAACTGCATGTATGGACTCGAGCCCAAACAAAACCCTTCATTTTATTAAAATGGCTGTAAAAGTTTTAAACTTCAACTCAGAATTGTTTGAATGACAGATATCAGCTCAAGGTACAGTGTAGCGTTAGCGTGCTAAGTTGATGCTTTCTCTGCGTAGTGCAGACTGATTTGCTCTTGCGAGTCATCAAATCGAGACCAAATCGCAGCCTTTGCGATTAGTTAATCGCGTTTTAACATATCGCGATATTATCGCAAATGCAATTAATCGTTCAGCCCTAGTTACAACATAGTAAGACAGGTTTAAAAGTGTTTGAAGGCATATTCATTCGTTATTGGCAGAGCCACACGGTTGATCTTTTAATCTCATTATGGGTTAGATGCCAGACAGTTCAAATACCAGCCTGTTCCTTTAACACAAAGATATTTCAACTCACGGCAGTTGGTGACACTCCTCCAGGAAGCGAGGCCTACTTGGGCATCCTGACAGGCGGAGGCATAGGCCTGCAGTGAAGAACACAGGGCTGAACGATTCCCTTCCCTTACACACATGTTATACAAGCAGTTCCTGAAGAACGGTGAGGGGTTCACCAGTGCATGACATGCCAGAAATGAACTATTCCCCGGATCATTGATGGTGCCACACATCCAAGGACTCTGGTAGAGACGCAAGTCTGTGCACATTCGATACAGGTCATCGCAGTCACCATTGCAGGTGAGGTCATCGGCAATGGACCGCCAGCCATCTGTGAACTGTTCAGTGGACTCCGCCAGGCGTCCGTTTGGAAGGCGAAGGTCATCAGTGGTATTGCTATTGAAGACGCCACATAGACCACAAGTAACATTGTAGAAGAGGGTGGAGAGGGAGATGTTGACGAATCCCTGGTGAGAGTACTGGACACGAATCAGACCGCGGGACTCCACTACTGTAGCATTGCCTGGTGCTCTGTAGATCATCATTGTCTCCATTGGATGGACATATGGGAGCGCCACTGGTTCACCATTCACCTGGAACACAAAAAGGTGTCATAGCCATTGGTTTGCAGGAGCTGAACATAGACAACAAAAAAGGTTTTTGGTCCGTAGAGAAAATTCTAACCTTTACTGTGTCAAAATCTATCCCTCCCATCTGAGCTTCCATGTTAGCTACTGTAACCACCACTGGTCTTTTCCAAGTGGGGCCTTTGTTCACCAGCCGCCTGCCCATCTTCACCTCCACCATTGAGCCGTTAGCTGGCACTGCGCCACACAGCTTCAGCAGGTAGTAGGAGCTGTCATCTGGGAACAGCAGGAAGGTGCCATCAAAGGAGGTCGTCACCGAGTTTTGAGTGACTGAGCACACTCCCTCCCTCCGAGGGTAACAACCCAACAAGCCCACCTCAGCCACGCACACCTCCCCCTCCTTGCAAGACTCGTTGAAGCAGGAGACTTCCCCAGCAGGTCCGCAGGTGCAGCGGAGGGTACATTCACCTTCTTCACCGCTGGGGCCTGCCCAGAAAGTGTTATTACGGGGGTAATAGAGGCCGTTATGCTCACAGCCACAGTCTTCGCGCTTTACGCAACGGCTGCCGCTGAGAACGTAGCCCTGGTCACACTGGCAGCCCTCAGTGCAAGGGTGAGCACAATACAGGGGAGAGGTGAGGTCCGAGCAGGAGGCTGGGCAGGCACTTGTGCACACTTGGTAATTGCTGAACTCCGGACATGAAAAAGCTGAGAGCCGGTAAGAGAGAAGAAATTATGTCAGTTGACACAAGTAAATAAATGTAAGATAAAGAATCTGCGTGAACTGAATCAAACTGAATCTCACCGCAGAAGGTGCGAGATCTCCAGGATCGTATCGTGACGCCGAGGGCCTGACAGGCCAGAGCGTAGGCCTGGATGGCCTGGCAGAGTGTGGTGATATTATCCCTGTTGCTGCACATGTCATATACACAGCTATACACAAAGGCTGTGGGGTCCACTACAGCTCTGCAGTCCCTAAAAGGTCCATCGGTTTTGTTGATGAGCCCACAGTAGTCTGAGCGAAAGTAGAAGGCTTCAACAAGAGGGTCACAGACGCTGCAGTTCTGGGCGCAGCCATCTGTACACCTCCAGTCTGTGTCTTCGGCTCGCCAGCTGCCCCCTAGCTCCACTACGCTTTCGGCCAGAGAGCCGTCAGGAAGCACAGGATCATCAGCGGGGTCGTCGTTATAGTTACCACAAAGGCCACAAGTGTTGTTGAAGTAGGAGCTGGGTAGGGAGATGGATGCGTAGTGTTGGCCGTCATAGGTTACCATGAGTCCAAAGTCTGTTTCTAAAGCAATGGCAACCCCAGACTGGTAAACCCTGATAGCACCAAGCTGGAGTTGGACCGGTAAAGTCTTCATTAAGCCGTCCACCTAGACAGAGAAACAGAGGGAAAATTTGAAAACGAACAAATGATGATGACAGAAAACTTTCAATCACAGTTTGAGAAGTCAACTGTCAATATATGCCGATTTAGAATACTGTCACTTTCTTCTTCTACCGCTATCATGAATAAACTTGTATCCTGTATCGTCAGCTTGTACTTAGATATTATGAAAAATCAAGGCAGATGCACCCAAGAAGTAATTAGTGATCTGTTTATGCTAAAAAAACAACTCTTCCAAGGTGTCAAAGACGGACTTCAAAAGCAAAGTGTAAATGCAGCCGCATAACTCAAATCAACCAACCAAGAAGCACACGTAAAGGCAAATGTTGTGATAGTTCCCGATATAAAGGGCTCCACAGATTCTTACCTGGACCATTCCTAAACTGCCTTTGGGTAACATGACTCTGTGACCGTACACCTCCACTGTGACATCTCTAAGCCAGGAAACAGAGGCGACCCCACGGTTCTCATTTTTGGCCTCCACGCTGAAAAAAGGCAGCCCTGCCACCTCCCAGCAGGGCCGCGCCAGCAGGTAGGAGCAGGTTCCCTGGAAGTGATAGAGGAAGCCATCGAAGGTGTGGTAATGAGGGTCGCCAAATACCACACAAGTGCTGGTGCGGGTCGGCTGGCAGTAAAAAGCCCCTTCCTGCTGCTCGCAGGTCTCCAGCTGCCCGCACGGAGCCTCTTGGCACTGCACCTTGTTGTCAATGTCAAGGCAGCGGCATCGCTGTGAACACTGGTCAGACAGCCAGAAGATTTCCCCTCGTCTGTAAAAACGACCTGGAGAGGATGTAGGAACGACAGAAGAGATATTTACAAGTACAGTTTTGCATAAGAGAAACCTGTGTGGACAGTATTATCAGTGTTTGACGTTTGAACTTGCCATTGTAGCTGCAGCCATTGGCAGGATCTATCAGTTCAGTGTCTACGCGGAACAACCAGCGCCCAGGGGTATTTACATTGGTTGTCTGTTCAATGTTCACTACATCATTTGACCGTGATCCTGGCAGGTTGAAGAAGTGACCAATGTCTCCACCATTAAAACCTGACTGAAAAGGGGAGAGGTGTGAGGGACGTGAGGTGAAATGCTTATCATATCATTTATGTGCTGGAAAAATACTATCATACGTATGAAATGATCTTGGGGACATTGTGAGAATACCTGAGCTGTCGTCCCACCCAGTCCTGTTAAAGGATCTCCACCACTGGCTGTTCCTGTGCTCCATGTGATTTCTCCGTAGTTGAACATACTGAAGGATGCCACGCCATCTGAGATTAGTACAGTTTGGAATGTGTTCACCTTTTAATCAAACAAGAGGATTAAATTAGTTTTACAAAGAGAAAAACAGACGTAACATAAAAAAAATGAGAATCCTTTCAACATTCAACTAACTACTTGCAGACAAAACAGCAGATTCCCTAAACTGCATTTGAGAACCCAGTTGTTTAGAAATGTACATTGAACACAAAAAAAAAATGAATATGTGGAATTTCAAAATGGCACTAGGCAAATGTCTGACTAAATTATATTCTGTAGATCCGGTCACTTACGAAAAATGTCCACCATGTTGAAATGAAGCAAAATTAAGCAAATTGAAACAAGACAAAAAAAAACATTTTTGGGAAATATGATCATCAGCATCCGATGGCAATCATATTGCTATCAAATCAAAGTGGTGTCGTTTTTATCATGGTTTTGGTGATTTGCAGATCAAAACATGTCTAGGTGACATACAGTAGGTCAAAACAAGGCTACTTGTGGTTGTAAAAGTTATTTTTTTATTTCTGGCTAAGATATAACAGTGTAGTTGTAGAACGTGCATCACATGGAAATATAGTCATTGGAATGCTATGAAAACCAAAGTTATATGTAAATAGATGTCGAAAAACATTCAGAAATGTGTCCCAAACTTGTAAATGTTTTTGGACAAGCAAATCACCAACTCAATACTTACTGGGACAGAAGAGAGGTACAGTATGCCTGTGATGTTATTAGCCTAGCTTAGTAAAATGACTAGATACAGGGGGAAACTGCTAGCATCCAGCTAATGTGAAACAAACACTGCTTCCAACAACACCAAATAACTTGATTCAATCATATATAGCAAATATTAGATAGATAACAATTACAGTTTGCAGTTGAGGTGTAAAAAAAGTTAGACACTGAGCAAAAGACATGGTGTATTTTCGTGTTTTATAGGTTTCATTTAAACAATCTGGACGAGACAGAAACAAGACATCTTTGAAAATGTTGGAAGACATATTTGTATTGTTTGATCGACCTAGGCTAGAAGTTGCTAAGCTAGGCTCAACACTGTTACTGTGGGAATGTGTGACCAAGATATTTAATGCAGGATTTGGACTTTACCGGGGTTGTCTGGCTTCCTCCATAAAAGGTGACTTGGTGCCATGTTGTAATAAAAGCCCAGGTGGCTGTGAAAGTGGGCATGTTTTTGAAGTACTTCCGGACATCTTGGGTTGCCCTTTCCAGTATTTCCGGTTCGGTGGTCTCTCGGTAGAACACATCTCCGCGGATGCCGTTGTGCACATCTGCCCAAAGTGGAGCAATGAACGATCTGCTGTCACTCAGGGGGAAAGCCTCTGGTGTGAACTGGCTAACCTGCACGTTGAAGGAGATCACACCATTGTTGTTCACCTGTGGACAGAATAGATAGGGTTGTATTTCACCATCATGAGCTATAATATATACTTCATACATTGCAATAAAGCATCTGAAGAATAATGGCTTTCTGTGTAATAATAAGAGTTTGAGAGTTCTGATTAAGGCTTACATAGATGGAACGGTAGGGGACATTGAAGAAAATGAATTGAATGAGCAAAATATTTTCAGTAGAACTCCCATCATCCATCTTTGGAGTCTCTAGATCCCTATGGCTGGGCCCATATGGATACAGGATGTCCTGAGTACTATCTATAAGGAGAATAATGCATAAGAGCTTATTAAAATTGACTATCCTCCACCCTAAAAGATGAATGAATCGATGTGGAGGATGACTCATACCTCCCGTCCGCACAAAGATGCTGAAGAGATGGAGCAGAATGACTGGACAGCCGGGCCTGACCATTCTGAAAAACAGAGAATGAGATGAGAGACCATATCAACAGTGTTTTCAATTTACTTATTAAGTTACAGCACCACTGTCTGAGCAACTGTTACATTATCTGCCTTGCATTTTCCTTAAAGTTAATTAGAAATGCCGGCAGACATGAGTCATAGGACAACTTCTCATAAACAGGGCCCTTAGACAAAGTGGAGAGGAGGGAGAACCATCAAACCAACGTCACATTACTTCTTTAAGATCAGGCTCCCAGGTCTCCCCTGAGGAGCCCTGAAAAGGCCCTATTATACATGCCAGAACAATGTGTCAGGATCACATTTGCCTTACGGTCCCATGTGAGCCGGCAACAGTGGACTACGGGCCTCTCTGTGCCTCGGTTTCCTGCAACTGACCAAACTGGCCGGCTCTGCTCTAGTGTCTCAGTGTCTGAAGCCGTGAGGCTGCTTAGGACCTCATTACCACTTCTGTTTGGGATCCATCCATGCCTTGTTGGCTGAAGGGAGAGGAGTGTAAACACTGGGGCACTAATGGCTTTAAGTGAGTAGGTTTGAATTGCTGAGGTCCTTGCAGTGGCCCTTTGTAGCTGTTCAGTGCTTGGCTTGGCAAACGTGCCATTGGCAAAGTAGAGTGTACAGCTAAGTTGGCTGGTTTTCCAATCACCATATAGCATTTAAGCTTAATTGTTAATTTATTTGAATAAAAATATAAAGGTTTTGTCTGTACATTCAGTGAATTAAACATGAATGAGCCTACACATCACAACCAACTTTCCCAATAATTTAAAACTGGTTCCGTTTGGATATGAACTTGTGAAACATTCTGCCATTCTCAATGTGCATTTTCGTCTGTTACAGTGCTATGTGACATGTCACAATTTAAAATTCCCCACCAGGATCCCACCATACATTTGGTATCAACCATCGGTAATGGCGGAGGACGTGAGCACGACCCACAACAGTTGATTTGTTACCAGATCTTTAGGCGAGAAATGTAATTGTTACGGGTTTTAATATGTGGACGATTTATCAAAAATAATAAAAAGACATTTTGGAGATGTGACCGGCTAGGTGGCCTGCTAGCTACCAGCCAGTCAGCGTTATCTCAGCAAAGTAATACCAGTAATTGACCGGTACAGGAGCACTGATGTCTCCGTAGTGTTTCAAACATAATTCCTTTTGGAAGAAACATTTTAGTTTCAGGGTCAAATTCTAATTTGTTGCTGGTCAGACAGGTTTCACTGAAGGTAAAGGTCTGGGTTCATATTTTTAAGATAAGATAAGATAAGAAGCCTTTATTGACATTATATTACAATGAATACAACAAAATTACAGCGGTGCATAAAAGAATTATTGGTCATTTTACATTGTGAAATAGGGCCGTCTCTTTGGCTTCTTAAATGTACACGAAGCTACACACGGATATAATTTTGATTGAAAATCAACATGTTTTTATGTTTTATTATTCACACACATTACAGTGAGGACAACCTGTTGGTCTCAGGGTATTGTCAATGCCAGTGGACCTTTGAGTTGAGATTATTTTGTCACACAACAGATGTGAAGTGTAATCACCAAAGGCTGGCTGAGCTGGTGATGCCTGGATGTCTTGTTTAAAATACTGACCAATGTCATTAAGGAATCTTTCTTTTTATATATATATATATATATATATATATATATATATAAAATTTGGAAACTGGATGTACGATTTATGTGAGGTCAATTTGATGCTTCTCTCAACTTATCTATGTGTAAATTCTATTCAGCTTGATGGTAAATTGAATTCAGGTGTGCCGAGGTGAGTGAGCACTGCTGAGAGAGGTCTGCTCTAATGTCATCGCCCACTCATCATACATTGTCAACAGAAAGATTACCACAATTGCTCTTTTGACTATTGTAGCTCACCATCTTATCTGACTGACATTAACTTGGTGCCTTTTAGCGAGGCAATTAAGATAAAGACACTGGGACTTAAAAAAGATGAACAAGCCACTTCAACATGTTTATCTCTGGGGCCAGGCTCAAAGAGAGACAACTCTTACTGTATCAGTATGCCAGATGCTTTATCAAAAGATAATTCACCCTCTGAAGCACATTTATTTAATATACTTTTCTTTTTTTCTGAGGCTTGAAAATGAGGTTAAGTCAGAATTGTGAATTCAAATGGGCTGTGTTAAAAGTTAAGTGATTACATTCATTTAAATTGTCTATGTTTTAGTCTTAATACTATCATTAGTAGAAATGTACCTGCAAGAGTAGACCAGTGGTGGGGGGGGGTCCCAAGATAAATCTGTAGGGCCACAAGATGATTCAAGGTAAAATAAACAATAAATGCATGTAACACAAAGTTAGGTTTAATTTTTATGACTTTTCTAAATTTAAAATTTTTCTTTTTGTGTAACATACTAGGTACCTTTACCTTTTCAGGTTTCTAAAAATCCGTACAATTAAATAACGTGAGAATGAACAATGGTTATTGTGTTGAACTGCTCAAAGCTCATATCCACTTTGACCATAACCTGTGATGAGGGGTCAGAGGTAGAAGTTCGTTTTAAGGGGTTTGGGACCCCTAAAATGAAGCAAAAGATAGATAGATATCAACATTACACCATTAGACCATGAAGCAATAGTGACATCACCAACACCAGACTATATAGCAGATCATTTTTCCTAAACAGATCATACATTACCCCAAATAACTGAAATAAAGGCAAAAGTCCATGTTCGCAGCATCAAAAAGTGACAAGCCTAATGAGGAAAGTTCAGGCTTCTTTTTTTTTGTCACACAGTCAGGTCATGAATAAAGAAACTACTGATGACTAGAGGAGGAAATGATGCGCTCACCTGCCTTCAGAAGATGGACATCTAGCACCTCAATAGTCTAACCTGGCAACCTCCTTACAGCAGTGTCCCATCCAGCAGAGGACCATCCACAGAGCAGTGGTGGTGATGGAGGGAGTAAAACGAGGCAGGTGATAGTGATGAGAAGGGAAGGGAAGAGGGTAGAGGAGCCGGATGTCCAGACAGAAGAGCAACACTTGTCCAATTCCAGCTCCACGGGAATACCAGCAGAGGCAACAACAATCCAAAAGGTTTTGTTTTTTTGGGAGTTTAAATGGCGATGTCCTTACAGGAGGAAAGTGGAGATTGAAAAACTACCCGTTGAAGCTGTGGAGGGAGCTTTGCCTAAAGAAGCAGGTGCAAACTTTTACCTGGGATACTGTTCAACTTAATCTGAGATCAGTGTTTGGGGAAAGGGGTTGGTGGGGAGGAGAGGGAAGTTGAGGGGAGGGACAGCAAAGGAATAGAAGAGAGGGAGTGGAAACAGAGCAATGTGTACGAAGTGTAGAGGGGAGGTCAGAAATGTAGACAGGATGATGAGGAGAGAAGTGGAAAAACCAAAAGAGAATTACTGCTTGCAAGACATGTTTTAAATGCGGGAGTAGAGGAATGTTTTGTACAAAGAGAGGCTCTCATACAGGATAAATGTCGAGGCTTTTGGGCAGGATCTGTCATTAACACCTGCAAAGTGCCAAATGATGATAAAATATGTCTTTGGTGGAAGATTTGGAGGTAACACTGCAGCCTTTATCTTTGTGGAACAATGATGTTTGAATTCCAAGGTCTTATTAATGTTTCACTCAAGCATATGAAGCAGGATTTAAAAATATTTGGTGATGATTTCTATAAAAATGTGTGTTATATATATAATATGTGTTATTGAATTCTTTTTTCTAAAATAGAGACTGCCGTTGGATTGGGACCTTAAGAATTTGAGTTGTAACTGTACTGAGTTCACTCAGTGCAAACTCACCAAAGTAGTACAGTCTCACTCTGGGGCATTTATGGACAAAAACCAGAAACACACACACACCGTCTAAAACGTTGCTTTTTAAGCTCAGTGGTAGGTAGAGTTACAGAATTAACATAAGTCACTTTGGATTCTCTGTGTACCCCCACTTTTTTTTAATTAGGAACAGCCTCATTTACAAAGTTACACAAGACACTATTTCCACAGATGCTGGGGAGATAGCGAGGGCAAATCTCAGGTGGATCCACACTGATAGGGTCTGGGAAGGAGAGGGCAGTCAGTTGGGTCTTTGTTGCAGGAGGACAGTGGAAGTAATTGGAGAGGCAGGGAGCAAGATGTGTGAAAGGCTCCAGGACTGGAGGGCAGGCCCCGGGCTCCCATTAAGCAGCGCCGCAGCTCTCTGTGGAGGCTTCTTTTATACCTCCCACGTCTTGTTGTGTAAATGGACACATACCCTTAACCAAACTGTGAAAGAGAACGTCGCACAAAGAGGGACTTTAAAAAAAAAAAATCAACAGATGACCTACTGGGCCGGGGTAGGGTTTGTGTTTTGGGAAATGTCGAGGATGGAGAAGTGGGAAGGATCGAGATGGGCTGATAGACCAGGGGCACGTTCAATCTCTAAACGTTTTGCTGCGGTTTCCAGGTTGAACGACCTGAACGGTGTGAAACGGTGCGATAGACTGTGCAACGAGCTCTGAGCTATGTTTTCTATCGTTTGATGGGTGTGTCAGAGATGTTACCCAATCAGCAGCGACACGTATGCAAACTGAACTGGTAATTAAAATAAAGCAGCATGCTTGCTCACCACCGTATCAGTTCAAGTAAATGTTTACTGTCGAGGCTGAACGGGCCCCTTATTTCTCGCACTTTCACTCTTGCTTTCCCATTCACTGACACTCACAACAACTCACTAGGAACAATGTTTCTTCTCTATGTGTGGGTGGTCAACTTACAGCTGCACTAATCAATATCTGGATGTTAACAACGCATCGAATCATTATGTGTGATGTAACATGGGTTGCTAGTAAGGACAAACCCCTCAGAGAATTGTCACCCGACTCTTCAGCGAAACGGAGCGTTTTAGTGGCTTTCAGCTCGTTGTTTTGGTTTTACGGCCTGTAAACTCTAGGCTAGACAAGAGACTTCTCACCCCACCTCTGTCTGCAACCGTTCTGAACAGGTACAAACACCCTTTGCCTTTGGAAGCGGTCGGGTGACTTGTTGTACGACATTCAGTCACATCCATCCTTTCTGCATTCCTGCGGAGCTGCAAAATCTTCTTCACCTGGTTGTTGGATGGGACAATGCAAACAGCTCTTGAAAAGAGCAATTCATGTCACCGTTTGTTATTGGTTGATAACTCAGAAATGACGTTTGGAGACTTCAAAGATGACGACCAGTCTGATGAGTTCAAATCAAATGCAGCTTTAGTCAAACAGTGAGCACACTCTCATGACAATAGCTATGTTTCGATCCACACGTTTTTATCCGAATTAAGTGATATTGAATGAAAAATGCCTTATGGAAACAGTAAAATCCGACTGAATTTCATGAATATCGACTCAAAGAAAATACGTTCGGTCTCATCGGATTTTCTCTTGATCGATATACGGCTTATGCGATAAACGCTGATGGAAACGTTATTTGCCGAATAAATAATGAATTGCGATTAAGTTTTAGGTCATTTTATGGTTGCAACCCGCAATAAAACGAAGAAGAAGAAGTTTCAGTTCATTTCCACCCAGTATTTCCGCTCTGTTTGCACACATGACAGCTGTCAATAAAAAGGCAAGTTCCACCTTTTGATGAGCTGGATCAGATCCTAGGTCAAAGGCCCATCGTAGCTTAGCTTGGCTTCTAATATTAACAACAACTACTACTTTTGTCTAGCAAAACTTTGTTCGCAAAAGTTCACTTGAATGTTGTGCGATTCAGTGCAAAAATGAATGGAAACACCTTAAAATGTCTCAAATCAATTCGATATACCAATTTAATTGCAAAACAGCATGTGACGTCATTACGCACAGGTTTTTATTCGCTTTAGAGCTGTTTGATGGAAACACACTTTCACCAGCTTTATTCGCATGAGTTTTTTTACCAAACTTCAGATAATTCGATTGACAAGTGGATGGAAACTTAGCTAATGAGACAACCGTGACCGTATGAAAGGGTCTGCCCAAGGGTGACTCAACATCAAAATGGATCCTTTTTATACTCTTTTTGATCCTCACACAGTCCAAGCTATCTATTTCAGTGGAACAGTTACTTTCAAACTACGACCTTTTATGGCCTATATGCTTCTAATAGATTCACACATTCCAGTCTATTTCTTTCTGTGAGATAATGTCACCTGAAACACCAGTCCTTATATAGAAGATCCCTAGAATAGATGAAATACCTTTGAACACATGCATGCTAAAATATACCAAACCTATCACCGTTGATGCCGAAAGGCTGACCAAAGCAGAGATAAGAGCATTTGCTCTTTTAAGTAACACAGTAAGTGGGAAGGTCCTGGGGCCTTGCACTCAGCGTACTGTAGCCTATAAAGAGTTCAACATCCGAAACTCCCCACAGTGAAGATGCAAAGGGATGTCAATGATGCTGCAGCGTTCAAGAACTCCGCTCCAAACAGAGTTGACCCAAGGGCTTTGATACCTGGAGCAGAGGCAGCAGCAGGAACAGGTAAAACAACATGATAAAATTTGTGTCTTTGAGGATTAAAAAAAAATTGCAGTACTGATTTTTAATAGCGCTATCCTCCTTAGAAATGGGAGTGGCTGAGAGTATCAATGTGGCTTGAAATGCCAGCAGGTGGTGCAGCTCATACCACCTTTAAAATTGTTTGCGAGAGACAGACACACAAATGACATCAAAGGTTTCTATGCAGCAGGAGGGCACCGTGTGGGAACACGGTTAAAGTATCCAGCATCACACGTTCTGGAGAATCCATCAAGCCTAACCTTCACAAAGAAGGTCCTGGACTGGATACCCGCTGAGCTCTGTTCAGCGGTCACCTAATCTGTGGAGTGGGCCACTCTAATTCAACCCTTAGGCCCAGCGGTTGGCTCTGCCCTGCCCTCCTCTCCTTCCTTTCCATTCACAATGCTGAACCTCCTTCCAGTAACCCAAAGCTTCTTACCCCAATGACTCCTTCACCTCGGCACACAAAAGGCCCTGTTCAGCCCTCCTGCCCTCAATCCCACTTCACAATGCATTGGGGCAGATCAAGGGCAGATCAGTATACCAACTGTGCAGCAAGGTCCTGGTTCCGCAGCAAGGTACTAGGTGCGATCTATACAATACAACCGCATCCATCTTCCAACCTCGGTCTCACCTCGACCTCGTGAACATCTTCAAGCTAAATGACAACAGTTACAGCCATGTTCTTGAGAGAGATTATGGGTCTACATAAACACTGCAGTGACTTTTGAGAATAGCTTCTTATTCACATGTTAATGCAGCATGTCTGTTAGCAATACGCTGCATTAGTTAAACCCATCGAGAAACTCCGTATCCACTGTGGTTGATTTCCATGTGGAACGCCACATGCCAATACAAGACTAAGGTCCTATTTTAGCAGCTCAGAGACTGTACTTAGGAAAAACTTTGAGCTAAATGCTAACATTAACTACGACAATGCTAACATTCGGATGTTTAGCATGTGCATTGTTTATCATGTTTACCTTCGATTAGCTTGTTGGCAGTAGAGCTGAGGCTGATGGGAATGTCATTAGTTTTGCAGGAATTTGGTCACAAACCAAAGCGTCCGACAAATTCCATTTTTGATTTGATGATGGCGCTAAATTAAAGTCAGAGGATTACCTTAATAGTAAGGATTGATCCTCTGGGAATTATGAAGATTTGTATTAAAATGTCATGTCAGTTCATTTAATAGTTAAAAAAATGTCAACCCTACGCTAAATGCTAGGGAATCAGAGGATCACCAAAGATACCACAGAAAGTTGGGACTCGTGGCCGTGTTGGATCAGTGCGTAGAGCAGGCGCATGTATGCTTGGAGGTTTATGTCTCGACGCAGAGGTCCAGCGTTCGAATCTGACCTGTGACGATCTCCTGCATGTCTTCCCTCTCTCTCCCCTTTCTCACCTAGCTGTCCTGTCAAAATAAAGGTGGAAAAGCCCAAAAAATAAGCTTTAAAAAAAACAAGAAAGTAAGTGGGGATTCATCCATTTTATCAGTGACTGTAAAGGAATTTACAAATATGGAGGAAGTAAATGTTCCTTTAAAAACTAGAAGACTGAAACTGAAAGACTTCAGTAGTTAATTAAAGAGGAATTTGGGGATTTTCATTATTCCAATGCAGGAAAGTAACCAAGGTAAAAAAAAAAGCTTATACTGTAATTACATAATTCATCTATGTTCAGGGTCCTCGATATCATCTCATAAAATGTGAAGAAACACCTTTGTGCCTCCTTAACTCCTAAACCCTGTGAAGGGGGTCCTGCTGGTGATGGTGTGTTGTGGGCTGGTGGTGGGTGGGTGGCAAAGATATCCCACACAGGATTAGAGCCATGCTGCTGGAAGAGGAGGAGGGGGAAAATAGAGGGAATGCCCCAGAAACACAACACCGCCTGACACGTATGGAATGGACTCTTTGCAGCTCAACTAAAAGCACGCCTGCCAGAAAGAGAGAAGATCTGCGGAATCACATCTTCTCCACAGCCAAGCATTCAGCCTGTGAAACAGAGCTGTGCATGTGGAGCACGCGTACATTCGGCCTGTAACATGAGCGATGCCACTCCATACCTTGTCTTTCAATCAGGACTTTAAAATAGGCCTACACTCGGGAACATTGTTGTACTAATTAAATAGGAATATTTATATAGTGTTTGCAATTATACAGCAGGAGATGGGGACTTAATTGAGTCTGAGACTCGGACTCTAGTCACGCACACAGTGACTTCAGACCCGACTTGAGACTCGTACTCAAAAGACTTAAGACTCGTCTCAGACTTGAGATGTGGGACTCGTGAACAATCTTTATTTTTAAGAAAAGTATGATCAGCTGAATGTTATTCCCCTCCCTGCGTAACCTGTAAACTACCTACGTAACGAGCCATTCGTCATAAGCTTTGACTTTAAAAACGTCACAACAAGGCCCAAACAAAAGAAGCGCAGAATGCAAATATGTGGACTATAGCTCTAAGACTTGACTTGGACCCTAGCTCAGAGACTTGTTAGCATCTCTGTTATACAGTGTTTTTTAGGTTTTTATTTTCCTGTAAAACCTATGGATATAGATGTCGGTTGGGTCATTAATCTCGCTGACACTCTGATCCAGAGCAAGATACCAATCTTGACAACTACGGGCAACATTGCCACTAACTCTGGCATGGATATCTGTGAACCCCCTATCTGTATTCCCCAGAGGATTAATACAATAATGACTTCAGTGAATCTGATCTCTTATCTAGCACTGACAGCTGGTAAATACTTCCCCCTTGGCCCAAAGTACATCAACTATAAAAAGTGTTGGCACCCCTTTGCACCTTTTCACGTTTATTTGTATTTATTTTTTTTTTTAAACATGTTTTTATTTGAGAGAATGAGTATTGGACACAGATATTCAACATACATACTTTTTCTTATTTTCTCCCCCACCCATCCCCAATAAGCTGCCGGTGCAAAAAAAAAATAAATAAATAAAAATATATATATATAAAAAAAAAAAAATAAACCTACATACATACACAACGAAATAATAAATATGAGAGAAAGTGGATATTCAAGACAGTACAAGTGGGCTACATGCCTTCTGTGACTATCACTACACAGGTTTTCTGAGGTCCCTGAGTCTCCAAGGAGGCACACGCACAAACACAACAGGGTTTATTCCTGCCTGATTTTCAGTTCTGTGGGAGAACTTCAAGTTTCTCAAAGTAAGATAATAGAGGGGCCCATGTATCATGGAACTTTTGGGTCGACCCTCTAATGCAATATTTTATCTTTTCTAGCTTAAGGAATAGGATCAGGTCTTTCATCCAGGAGGAGGCTTTGGGTGGATGTGATGATTTCCACTCCAACAGGATCCTTCTCCGGGCCAGGAGAGTTGAAAAAGCAAGCACATTTTTTATTTTATTTTGCAACGATATACCCTCCCCTGGAACTCCAAATATAGCCATCTCAGCAGAGGGTTGGATATCTCTGCTAAAAGCTTCAGATAAAGTTTGAAATATCGTAGTCCAAAAATAATATAGTTTATCACAGGACCAGAACATATGAGCCGGTTCGGCTTTAGCGACCTGACAACCGGTCACAAGTTTCACTTACATTAGAATACATCTTAGAGAGTCTGACTCTACTATAATGGATTCGATGGAGAACTTTGAACTGAATCAAGCCAAGACGGGCACATGAGGTGGACCCATTCACTCTATATAATGCACCATCCCAGGTTGCATCTGAAATATTTATTCCGAGTTCTTCCACCCAATCTGCTCTAATCTTGTCAATACTGTAATTTTGAGTGATGTTATACTATTATAGATTTTTGAGATGAGACCCCTATGACGCATGGGAGTTTGCAGAATGATATCTATTCCTGTTTTTGGAGGTACGATTAGGAAAGCATGGGCTAGTAGTATGGACAAACCGGCGAATCTGAAGGTAACGGAACAAGTTAGAGCACTGTAAATTAAATTTGGAGGAAAGAGCATCAAAAGTAGCGAACGTTCCATCTATGTAAAGATCACTGAATTTACTTAATCCTGCCCTCTGCCACTGGACAAAGGCAGGATCTAATTTGGCTGGGAGAAAGACATGATTATTGCAGATGGGACTATAAAGAGAGAAGTCCGTCAGATTGAAATTTTGTCTAAATTGCGACCAAATTTTTAAGGTGGAGATTACAATGGGACAAGAAGAGTATTTTATAGGAGAGAGGGGAGCTTCGAGGTAACTAATGCGAGGGGTGATGGAAATACACGCATCAATTTCTGGTTTGCACCAATCAACATCCGGACTCTGAATCCAATAAACAATTTTTTGTACGTTTGCTGCCCAGTAATAATACATCAGATTGGGCAAGGCCATACCTCCCTCTGTTTTATGCCTCTGAAGGAATACCTTCCGAATTCTAGGATGTTTGTTACCCCACAAAAAAGAAGACAGCAGTTTATCAACCAGTCGGAAGAATGACTTTGGGAGGAAGACTGGAATACTCTGAAAGAGATAAAAACCTCGGCAATATGTTCATTTTAATACACGCTATTTTGCCTGCTAAGGATAGGTTCAGAACACTCCACTTCTGAAGGTTGCATTTAAGATTATTTATCAGGGGAGTGAAATTTTTGTCATACAGACCAGGGAACGAACGGGTGACATTAATTCCCAAATATTTAAATCCTGATCTAGAGAGGGGGAAGGGCAAGTCTGTTTCTGCAATTTGGAGGGCTAAGTTGTTGATTGGAAAACATTCGCTCTTTAAAAAATTTAATTTATATCCTGAAAACCTGCCAAATCTGTGTAGCATATTCACGATGTCAGAGGCAATTTGTATTTATTTTTAACCATGATGAATCACAGTGTCTGTGAGTTTATTACCTGAAACAATACTCTTAATATCTACAAACTGATTAAGGTAATTATGAATTCAGTTTGTGTACTACATGTTATCAGAAAATCATTGATTCTTAACAAAAAACACATGGTTTGTACATGTGAAAAGTGACAGAAGTAGTTGTGTGAGGAATGAAAATACTATTAAAATACAAATGCCAGCTGTAGAAGAAGGAACAGCTTAGCAAAAGAGTAGGTGAACACTTCCGGGCTTCAAAAGACCCCAAAAATGGCAAAAGGTGCGTTTGATATGTTACAGTGGAGCACATTATGCGAGTGTAGCGTACTCAACTTGTTTGCCTGTACTAATTCACAGGTTTCACAAAATAAAAATGTAACACTGGGATAAGATGAAATAATTAGAATTTATTTGTTAAAGAGAGGTGAAAGCTCCATTGCACAGTGCAGGTGAAGAAATGGCAATATGATCTCAAGAAAGAAAACATGAATTTACCATTAAATATCAAGATAACAACGACAGAGTGTGATATAAATTAAAACACCTTAAACTAAACAGCACAAGGCAAAATTACAGATTTAGCAACTCTTTTAGATTTTTAAATCTGTAAATAATCTTTGCATTTTGTATTACTTAAATGATAAAAGTGAAGATGAAAGGAGCACAGATATTTTAAAAGTGTCAAAATTACAAATGCCCATAAACACTGTTTCCCTGAAATGACACATCTCATACACATTTTCAATCAAATATATCAACAAATACCAGAATATGCAAACCACTAACTTACCACAACATCCCTTCAGAAACAAAATGCTTTACGCTCTTCCCATTACTTCCCATGTAAGCACTCAATCATAATATAGCATAATGCATGCAAGTCAAGACAGAAAAACCCAGAAGAGATCTCCAGTTATCTACTACACAGAGAGGAGTGATCCAGACGGCACTGTAAGGCTGCCATACGACAGCGCCTCAACACATTTTCTAAAACTTATGGTAACGCACGTCTAAACCACTTCTAATTGGTATAAATGTGTTCAAGAGAAAATATTTATCTTGGCCGCTCACTTCACCTAACAAAATTTCACAACATAATCTGCTTTGCACACAAACATAAATGGCCTGTGTGTGTGTGTAAGACCTTTCTGATTTTTAGTAATACGTTCTCATCACCTTTTCATCAACAAATGCACTTGACACTGGGCCCAATTTCCACTGCATACATGCAATAAACACGGTGAAATGTCAGAGCTTTTCAGAGTCAGGTAGGCTAGAAACGTATCCCAGCATTCATTGAGCAAAAGAAAGGGCAAAACATGGACGACACAATTTGTTTTAGAGTCTTTGGACTACGAGAGGAAACACAAGTGACTCTTTGTATGAAGCTATACAAACCTCTTAAAAAGTCTACGCGTTAGTCAGTATTTACAATTTCTTGGCCACCACACACTGTTTATGTCCATGATGACACAGCGAGCAATATACTCCAGCTCCTAAAACTCAGCTTCCGTCAGGATCTGGTGATCACAACAATCTGCACACAGGGAGCCCGCGTTTAGCGACCCAGCAGCTTGGTGGTGCTTTATATGAGAAGTGAATACAGGCAAGTTCGTGTCCCTAGCTTTCTATATAAATGCAGCACTCAGCAAGGAGATCCTGGGTTCTCATCCACTGGCTAGTGGGGCTGGCAACCTGCAGTGGAAAATGCTGTCAGTTGCCAGTAGGTGGGAATGTGTCGTTCTATCCATTCTTTAATTTTGAAAACAATCCATGCCAATGTGAACCAATGAGAAGTACATGACCCCCGCGTCCTGTGAAACAGCAGACACTAGAAGCGTCAGGATTGTAAAACGGATGTAAAGGAGAGATTGAGGTGAATGGGTGGAGGGCAGGAGCCTGTCGGTTGAACCCATTTTAACCTAAATGCAGCGGAAGTGTCCGTGACACAGCGGCTGGTGTGTGGTTACCATACAGACTGGGCCTCAACGTTTCTCAGCTGCCTCTGCAGGGAGAGAGAGAGAGAGAGCTGCTCCATTCATGGGCAGGACAGCCAGAAGACCTGCAGTAACTTGAGCTTCAACGCTCCTTCTTTTCTGTCCCGGACCCAAGCTCACCTCTGCCTCTCGTCTTTCAGCCAAGGCGTCTTGACTGAGCAGCAGCCATGTGCTCCGTGTTATACCCAACACACTGCATTTGTGATTTCAGCTCAGGGGTTATCCCAGGGCATTTTTCACTGCTATCAAGAGTCATGTGGAAAGAGAGTGATGTGAGTTGGAAGAAAATGGTAAAGATTTGAGTTACTTAAGCACAACCTCATGTTTTCATGAGCGAATCTGGTATGCTTAGATAAAGGTTAGAAGAAAATTAAGCCTCTTTGAGGCATGGTCATGCACATAAAATGTAAATCTTTCTCTCTTTTCAACGTGGCATCATGACTTTGCGTAAACATACACTTCACTTTCCTGAAGCCAAATGTGTGTTAGCTGTACGCATTTTGAGCTATCCGCGCGTATGTCTAGGCTGTATACAGCGGATGTAAACGTTAAAAAAACTGACACGATCCCAGCTCTCCTGGGTCAAAGTCCTGTGTTTTACCCATCCGCGGACTTCCGTCCTTTCATACTACTCGCTACGGCGATAATTCACACGTAATGTAGGTCAATGGAGACCAAACAGCGTTGATAAACACGTTAAAAAAGTGATTATGCGTCTTGATAACATGCCAAAATGGCATACGAATTGGCGTGTCATACATATGCCACTTAACGAGATCAGTCTGCTCTTTTTTTTGCCCACAGTTATTTGTATGTGAAGCAAATGTAGACTGTACCCAGGTTACAAATCCTTGGCAATACCAACATGCAGAAATTGAAACGCATGTAAAGACTTTGTGCACGTCAGCTTGGCTGCAATCATTGCTCCATGCTTAAGGTTCATTGTTAGCCATTGTTGGCATTTAAGGAGTAATTGGTTTAGAATTATTTTCACCCAAACGGTTTACTCCCAGGCATAAAAAGTTGCAGTGCTCCCTGCTGCCAGAGGACACTGTTCCAGCACACAGGCCTCAAAGTAATCTTAATTGCTGAAAAACACCGAAGAGCTGCTTATTAGGGTGCAGAAAAGCCAGCCAAGGCAGAATGTATGAACACAGCAGTTGGTAATTTTTAAAATCCAATTTCCATCTGAACGCGTGGTCGAAGCAAGGTTAAACGTTTTCATCCTATAATCTCAAATCTAAGTCAGACAAACAATTATAAAATAGTTTCAGTTCCTAAATGTGCAATGTATGCATTCAATTGCTGTTTTTTTCTTTCAGAGAACCATTTGCAGCCCATCTTGGATTTGCAAAACATTTTTCATAAATGTTATATAAACTGCAGTCTTACCTTAAGCAACTAAAGCAAAGACATGTGCGACTTAGGATACAAGCTTTGTAAATGTGGAACTCCTATGTGCAAATATACTATTGTATGGATTTGTTCAATATGGTGGACAGCAAACACTTTTACATTCAAGGCTGAAATATATCACCTTTTCTATTAATCTAAAAAAAAAATAAAAAAAAAATAAAAGGCTCAAGTCAAAGCTTAGTATCAAGTAAGTGTTCATCTAGCATTCCTAAAGTCCCATTCATCCAAAATCAGAGAGCCTCTGAACTTAAAGATCTGAGGAGCTGCAGCGACTTTTAACTTTGGGCACAACTTCAATCTCATCCCCATCTCGGATTCGGTAGGAATGGAGGGCGCGGCTGCTGCACTTCAACTCCTCAGGTCCCAGGACCGAACACATCTCCCTGTCGATGTAGAAGAGCCGGATCCCACTGGTGGGCAGCTGCAGCAGAGCTCGAAGGTGTTTCTTCAGGTCGCCCACCGTCTGCTCCAGACGGAGGCTGACGGCCTCCACCCTGTCCCCCCAGCGAATATCCACCATGGTGCTGCGGGGGCTCAGGTCCACCTCCACCAGCGGGGCCAACTGACCATACTTGGATACAAGGATGTGGTACCTGGGAGGAAGCATGTCAGATCACTGAACGGTTTTGCTTTTTTTGTTTGTAAAAAAGTTGGCGAGATGAATACTGTGATGTTGTTTAAGAGTAACTACACCCTGTGAGCTGATTGTCAGAGCTACCGAACGACGAGAGGCTACTGTCGGACTCAGACGGTCAGGAAAGACAGAGAGTGTGGTGGAGCTCTGACGGTCCCTACAGTAGAAGCACATTAATGTCCCCCAGAGTCATTGTGTGGGTTTCTGTGTTAAAGACGGGCTATAATATGGTCATGCACTCTCTTATTCTTTCTGGTGGAGTAACGGGCCGGCTACATTGCAGGCGCAACGTACGTGGAGCAGATGTTCCAACACTACGCTTTCACTATAATCAATGAAACTGGCTACACCGGGCACGAGAGCAGCGCGTAGCAGTGCGTACGCTACACGGAGATGCGCTCTACAAGCGTAAAAATAGGACAGTCATTTATTTATATTTTTTACACGGAGATGTGTGTGTAGCCCTTTTACGCAGAAATGGATCATAAAGTGTCTATATTTCTTTTAAATTAAAACTACTGATACACAGGAAACGACTTAACACTAGAACAGCCAGGACGGTCATTTTGACCGTTCTGAAATTTATATGTGTAATAACTTTGCTGAATAAAAAAAATACAATCCTGCTGGTACCTGACTTTTCCTAAAAGAGTCTATATATTTTAATTTAACATTGTTTTTATACACATTACACAAAAGGCAAAAAAAATACAATCACTTTTACCTATTTTGGCCATACACGGTCAAATTGACCACTCGGATTTTCGCAGTATTGTTTTTAATCTACCGCGCGGTTGAAGATGCATATTGGTTGCTTAGTAACTATCATCGTCTCTGTCAGAGAAACGTCACAAGCGGTCTGGAGTAACAAGTGTAGGCATCACCGATGGGCCGAAGGAAAAGCCAGACTCCGTAACGTAGGCTACTACAATAAATACGGCATGGATGGACTCCGTTCTGAATCAGAATGCAAGCGCCGGGCGCTCGCTCTGTGAAAGGCGAGGTACACGTAGATGGCCGGTGGCTGTCTATGTGTTCATATAACTTTATACATCCTCGAACTGGCTGGAATCATTGCACACATCCTCTCCAAGGAGTGCACCAGTAGTAAAATGTCCCGGAGGAAGTTCATGCAGCAACTGGCAGAGGAGCTGAGAGCAGAGTTTATGGAGGGAAAAAGGGCAGCGGCGCACGGTCCGACCAGCGCTGCGCACCACAGAAGACGCCAAAATGGAGGCAGTGCCAGGTTAGGTTAGGTTATAAATGTTCAAATAAGATACTTTAGGTGTTATTTGCCTGTTATGAGTTATGTAGAATGAATTTCCATACCATATTTTTCAGATATGAATGTAGCCTATAATTACGGTTTACCATGCCATGATATGAATTACTGAAACACGTAGCCTATTAGGCCTACTACTCAAATGTCTAATTAAACTTGTTAAAAATGCACATTTTGGCGTTATATCGTTTTTCTAAAGATATCCTAACACAATACATGCATTAATATCACAATTAGGTATTTATCATGAGAGATTATAGAGTTTGGAATCTGGCGGTCAAAATGGCATGGCAATTCTAGTGGTTAAGGAATTCCGGAACTTCTAGTGTTAATGAGCGTATTGGCAGTGTGGTTTTGAGACTTTCAGGTTTTATTTCTTATTTCCTGTCACCTGCGTCCTCTGACAACAGCTAATAGTAGATTGACTTTTCACAGCGCTGTGTCGGCTCCAAAAACTGAAGAAACAAAAAAAAGTACAGACGGCAGGATAATTAGGCCGATTTTAGCCCCGATTCACCCCTCCCGACAATCTTAAGGATGCTCCGATTATGGTAAAATAATCTGATCAGATATTCCTGCCGTGTGTGGTGTGTTAAGACTGCTCTCGTCTGCTCGGAAGGACGTCGGGACCGCTCCGATCTCAAATCGGGGATATCCAACATGTTGGATTTATTTGGCCCGATTTCTCCTCGTGTGTGGTGTCCCCCGGGGACAAACGAGCACGCCCCCTGTGTAAAATAAATAAAGTCGATGGGCATAACTACATCCACAACTGCAGTCCACCAGAGTACATGGAAACGAATATATGAACGTTTATTAATCTGTGTAATACCTAATGACATTACTATGAGAAAAAACAAATCACCTCCATATCATGATGTAGCTGAGTATAGTCCATGCTCGCGTTGTCTTCTTTGACCATCGCCTTTTCTTTTGATAACGTTTCTTTTCGGTTAAAAACACAGTACAAACTATCGCCACTGCATCCTCTTCGTCCGCAATGATTGTTTACTCTGAAGTCACGTTTGATCTCGAGGGATTTTGCGAGATTTCCCGTCTGACCTGGGAATGCTCGGGAGTCAAATCGGTTTGTGTGTGATGTGTTGATTTTGCCGTGTGCTGCGCACCACACACTGTACGACCAAAACTGTTAGACCCGTGATTTTTTATCACCGTGTGTGGGGTCTCTCAGGATTGGAAAAATCGGCCGACAATTTTAAAATCGTCCCGTGTGAACCAGGCTTAACACAATTATACGGCGTGTGTGCGCGCGCAGCACGTGTAGCCAGTTAAAGATACACTCAGCGGCACATCCGCTCCGCGAACGGTCCGCATACGTTACGCTTTCAATGTAGTCAAAGCGTTAACGGTGAGTGGAAGAACAACATGTTTTATCTACCATAGAAGAAGCTCTCCTCCCATCAGCCATTATTGCGTCTCCTCTTTTTCGATGTGCCAATTTCTCCACCTCCGCCAATAATGTTTTTTGCTGCATTTTAGATTTGGTGTCTCCACTTAGGTCGTTTTATGAGCAAATAAAAAAACGAGCATAAAAAAACTGGTAAATGGAAACGTACCTAGTGTGTGTTTAAGCAGCAGAGAAACACCGAGTTCTCTGCCTCTTGCTTGCCGTGAGAAAGCTCGCAGCCACCTCAGGGGAATGCGTGTTCGAGATAAGGACCCAGGAACGATTAAATAAAATCCAGGAGAAAAGGCCTGTGCTTTCAAAGCTACTGTAACAGCTGGGCCAATCAAAGCAATTTCCCTTCCCTCCCCAAAACTCTCCTACAAAGCCAATCCCCTGGCCTGGGGTTTCTGGCCAAAACTTGTGGTCCACCCTGGGAATTCTCCTCTAAGGCCACAGTGCACAAAGTGCCATTCTAAGAGAAGCCATTTAGCTAAAAGGCTTCATTTAAGATGGTTAGCATGTATTACGGAGCAAATAATGCTGCAGGTGATACCAAGTCAGTATTCCACTGTCTTTGTCAAGCATTCTTCGATAATGGACAGTAAAGTAGCAGGTTTTGGAGCTGATACAGACACTATGCAGCCCAGATCGTAGCCAACTTCTCTTTTGGCATTTCATCCCATCTCATTCTCTCATTTCTACAGTCCGCTAGTTGAAAGATGACCTCCATGAAAAGTTAAAATGTTGATTTCCTCTCTTCCCTCCCAGACAGGCCCTCAATATCAAACGTGTTCCAGGTCCAGTCCCCTTTCAGTCTCTCTCTACTTATTCTACTGGATACTCAGACTCTCAGATTTCTTTTTCAACCCAGTCCTCGCTTTCATTCTTTCCCTGCAACTAATCCTTCCTGTCCAGCCAACACTTTTTTTTTTCTTTATATTTCCGTTTCCTAGTCCCACAACCCCTTACTCTTTTCCCAGATTACTATTTCCACAATTCTCTGTACATCCTTTCGAGATTGAGGTATATCAGGCTCTACCAGTCTGATTTATGGTTTGAGCTGCGTTTATAGTTACTCAAAGCCAGGCGGTGTCAGATGCGTTCACCTGAGAGGCTGTGACCCACCCTGCAGCGCTCTGATCTCTCAGGGTAGCAAGGCCACAGACCCATCCGAAAGGAAATGGGATAGCGGTGTGTTCACTGCTTACCGAGCGTGTCCGACACCCCCATGCAGTCATGGTGATCCCTAACCTTGGACCTACACCGAGAACCTGGCTCCAAACCAAGATAACAAATACGTAGGAGACGTTTACATAGAATTTGGTCAAATGAACAAGTCCAAAGGCTTTTGGATGGTTGCAGCGAAGTATGATGGATATTATTGTATGTGTGACATGGCTTAAAATATGCACAGCATAATTCCCAAATACATCTTACATTTACTTTTCTTTGCCATAATTAGGACAATTCATATAGGAAAATTCATAGCCAGGAGATTTATTCCAGCTCCAGTGACATCAGAAAACAAATCAATCTCTCAACTTAAGGTTTGAGGTTGACAGAGTAGGTGTATACATAAAAAAAAAAAAATAAAAAAAATAAACCTGCTACCTTGTGTATCACTTTTCCCAATCAGAGAATTCCCAGCACAAAGGACTCATTGAGCAGGGAGAGACTGGTGGCATTGTCTCCCAAAGGTTAGTTTCCCCCGCTCAGAGACTACACCTTCCTTCACAAATCCCTCTCCAACATTCTGCTGAGGTTAAGTGGAATGTAGTCGGTGAAGAGCGCGCACAATTATTTGACCGCTGTCAGCCCGAGGAGGGCTTTCCAAATAGTATATCATGTACTGTAAATGTATTGAGGACAAAGAGCGATTGTGACATCTTTATAAGGTGTTCACAGAGGTATGAGTCATCTAAGTGGAAGCAAGTGTCGATACGTTGTGGGTGGGCCTAACGGGCCTTGTACAACTGGCCCATTCTAAATGAATGGACAAACATATGTATTTTCTTACCTTTTTTTTATTATTAAAATTAACATTGAAATACATAAAGAAAACTAAACTGTTTCCCTTTCTTAAAAAAAAAAAAAAAAAAAAAAAAAGAAAAAGAGTAAAGACAACATTTATTATGCTACTATCATGTATGAAATCCAGACCAATCACAACAGGCATTTTAAGTTGGCCCAGGCCTGTTAAGCCTGTGTGTCTGTGTGTGGGAAGGGAGAGAGGGGTTGGGTGTGTAGATCGTTGGAGTGTGGTTCACGGTTTGTTAGCCTATACTGAGCCGAGTTTTCTCGGGTTGTTTATGAATAATTTTATTAAGAACACCAAAAGTCAAAGAAAGAAATAAGCCCATGTGTCTGTGAGAATAGTAAATAAATACGTAACCTGTAAGCCTAAATTATAGACAAATGCCTTTCCTATTGAGTCTACTGAGTCTATAATACCTGCCTGACTTGATTGTCTCGAGATTATCTTGAAAGCATAACCGTTTCTGTTGAGACAAGCTGATAAATTGAGAGTGCAGTGCGCCGCACCACTCACTCTCTTGTTAAAAGTCACTGAGTACTCTGTCCCTGCAATGAATCAACATCACATACTGCATAGTCTATGATCAACATACTTGACAGATCATCAACATGATAGATAGGATACTATGTTTAATTTTTGCACAACTTGAGATTTTTACTTTTACAAAATTGTCAGAACCAACCAGACAAGCTAGTCGCCTTCCACGACAAGATATCAGTCATGTCTGTTTTAGCGAGACTACCAGTTGAAAACCGTCAAAAGGAAACAAACAGTATTAACTACTCTAATTAAAAGGCCCGGCTAAAAGTGAAATCCTTGCGCCTGTTGCTACGTACTCAGGAGTCTGATTGATATTAACTATGAAAACAACTAATGTTACGCGTTATGTACCAGAAGGTGACCAGAATTGGCCGGTTTTCACGTGCTCGGCCATGACCGGCGACTGGCAGGTGAGTCTGACATCCGATTTCATGCCGGTCAACGCTACAATTAACTGACAACATAAGTTATACGAGTTACAGTTCTCAAGGACGCACGCACACACGGACGAGACAGCACAGTCTCTTTTTCCTTTCTCTCAACTTTTCCGCCGTGTGTCGCGCGTACCCGCTCGCGGTGTGAAGCGCATGTCCGCGCTATTCTCGCACATGTAAGGAACCTCGTGAATTAACCTGCAACATATCAGCTGTTTGTAAATTCTTCAGCATGTGTGCAGAAGATAACAAGTTTGCAATATGCAACACCTGCAAGGAAAAAGTAGGGCGTGGAGAAATGACACCAAAAACCCAAATCACATTTTTTTAGTTGGATATTGGATGTGAAAAGGAGGAAATGGTTCTAACATTGCACTTTAGATGTGTGTGAATTTCCCACACCAGGAGTCATTTATATACTTTTTCTATGTTCTGTGCAAAATGTTCTAATAAAAAAAAGATAGAAAATAAATAAGTGGTTAGGAAAAAATGAAATCGGAATCGGCTAAAATCGTTATCGGCTGGCCTAACTCAATGGAAATCGGAATCGGCCTAGAAACTTGTAATCGGTGCATCTCTACATGGCATTAAAAGGGTCTGTATTCGATATTCAGAACATTAATAAAGCAACAAACAAAGATTTGCTATGTAAAGATATAGTGGAGTAATAAAAATGATTATTAGAAATTATTTTATATTATTTTATATCATGAAGCATAGCCACACCTTAATGTTGTGTTAAAGCATGTATAACTAACTTTTTTTGTGAACAAGTAACATCCAAGAGTTTAAAACACCTGAAAAACAGCCATCACTAAAGGTGCCCTCCTTTAAAACTACGAGTAAAGTGATAAATATGGGTGTGTATAATACAAGCATATTGTATGGCAGAGTACCTTTCAGGAAGTTCCTGTTCTGGGCAGTCCTGGTAGTACCGGATGAAAAGCCTCTCAGCATCCTCTCTCTCTCCATCAGACACTGCACTTCCGTTCAGCAACACTACAGATGGCAGCCTGCAGGTAGGGACATTTGTATGAAGATTAGATAGTAAATAAGGGCAATAAGGATTCAGAGTGTGTGTGTGTGTGTAGGTTCAGACTCACTGTGCTAAAAGGAGGCAACGTCTCTCATGGGTGGTGTAAGGCTGCAGTAAAGGAATCCCCTTTGCTTTTATGTCCTCCAGCTTAGGGAAGAAAGCCAGCCTTTCAATGTCCTCCCATTTACTAAGCCCTGAATAACAATATCAGAGTTTTAGGGCCACAGAAAGTTTTTAGTTCACACCATGCACGGAATATTGAACATGGATAGATGAAAATGTGCGCAGCCTTCATAACCCCCCTCAGACCTGAGTTATTGAGGTTGATGGTGCGCAGGTTGGGGAAGAGCTGCTCCAGTGTTTCCCGAGTGTCACTCACAGAATCCACACGGTTATTGGCCAGAATCAGTGTTTTCAGACTCGGGTACATCTGCCCCAACTTTCTCACTTCTGCCCATTCCTTCAGCTGGTTGTCTGTAATCTGCAGCAGGCGTAGTGACGGACAGGACGTCTGGGATTCTGACACGGTGTTGTAGCCATTCAGGCACAGGAAAAGCTCCTCCAGCCTGGATGATAAGGTGAATTGGTTAAGTTTGAGAAATATTAAAGTAGGTACAATAAAACATTTTTCAGGTCAAATCTGCATCTGATAAATCTGTTGTGCTCATTTTGAGCGTATACGTTTAATCTGTTGTGATTGAGTCCCTACATTAAGGGTTTATGTTAAGGATGCGGTCATTCTATAGACAAAAAACAACAATGTGCAAGTCCATCTTCTAATACTTTCTCCTACCCCATCTATGGCACTCAGCCCCAAGACCATTGGTTCCTGCTGAAAATGTAAATCTTTAAAAATGAATTTCCTACACCTGAGCTCAGCAGGTATCACAAAGGCCAAACGGTCCAAAATAGTTAAAGAAAAGCCATGGTGGTCAGAATTTGATTTTTGGTCATACAGTTGGAGTGTAATAAGACAACGAAACCCTCACAATTTCTACCTGGAAATTGTACATCACCGTCAGGTTGTGTGTCCATGTTGGTCTTGATGAGGAAGCGTGTATCAGCAGATTTAAGAGGACCCAGAGACGTTGGAAGTAAGGGGGGTGCAACAGCTTCCCTTTAGGCCGACTTTTCCAAACTTTTTGAAAGTATTAAATGTGTCTGACTTTTATTTCTGTCATTTATATTTATTTAAACTATAAAAAAAAAAAATAGGCTATATGCATTTTCATAGTCTAGTCATGTGATTGTCTCCTAGCCGGAGTCAGGTGCTTTCCGTGAGTGGCGCGGCGAGCTCAGAGCCACTCCTGCCAGGGTTGCTTGCCGAATCCTGCGGGGACGACAATGTCCCTGAGAGGACTGGGCATACGTATGTCTCGTTAAGACTGCGGGTATTAGATAGCATTTCGAGGAAGACACTCTGCCATCGGACGATCTTATCACAGAAGACGGCTGGCTCTAATAAGATAATAAGCTACCAGTTAACCAGTCACCGAAACAAGAAAAACATTTAAACCCATAAAATGACATGTAAAACGGTATGCTTCCTGTGATTAGTTCAAATGGCGTCACACCAGAAATGAACAGCTCCAGAGTTCACTTGACAGCGGCCCAAGACCAACACTTCAAGTTGGACCAGAGAGGAGCAGTGTGGTCCGCACCAGAGTTCGATTTCAGCGCTCAAACAAACTCAAACGAACCGCATCAAGACGGTAAACGCTCCCAGGTTAAGTACAACCAGACTAAAGAAGGCTGGTACAGCAGTACATTGTGTATTTGTTTGCGACTATTTTTAGCTGCGGATTAACACACATTGGTTGCTCTAGTGAGTATTCACAGCAGCAGAGCGGTGTTATGTAGGTTTGACTGAAAAACTTGATGTCTTTCGAATTCTTTAGTAACTTTCAGCTACTGTGTATTACTATCTTTGGCATGATCACCATTGTACTTTTTTTTTTTTTTTAATAAAACAAGGAAAAACATCTGCTGTGAATACTGGTCTTTTCCTTACTTCATACGTCATTCCATTAAAAAAGCAACCACAGGCCACATTAAGAGGTTTCATCACTTACTCTTGTGCCTGTTGTGTGAGTGTGTGCACGGTGTCCCAGCTGACTTGTGTGTTAATGAGGACAAGTTGTCGGACCCTGGAGAACACCTCAGCCATGCTGGGCTCCAGCTCTATGCCGCTCAGAGGGTTCATGCTCAGATTGAGGAATTCCAAGTGGGGGATGTTGGAAACAATGGTGGAGATCTGGCAACCCACAAGCATTAATAGAAAACAAATAAACCTTAGAGAGAACATTAGGTATATACACAATACATATAACTTTGATTTTGTTAAAGTGCCCATATTATGAAAAAATCACTTTTTCTGGGATTTGGGGTGTTCTTTTGTGTCTCTGGTGCTTCCACACACATACAAACTTTGAAAAAAATCCATCCATGCTGTTTTGAGTGAGATACGGTTTCTGAATGTGTCCTGCCTTCAGTCTCCTAGTGAGCTGTTCAAAATCGGCTCGGACTGTGACGTCACAGTCCGAAATGAGCTGGCTAACCACAACCGTTAGCTCGTTAGCATTAGCGTTAGCATGCTAATGCTAACGCTAATGCTAACGCTAGCATGCTATGTCGTTCTCAATAGCAAAGCACTGCTACAACACACACAAGTTCACCATAATCTACAAAAGAACTACTTACATGTGTGCCCTCATTTAGAAGTCTCCCAGCTAATCCTGCCTTGTAACTGACCAAAGTTGGAGAAACAGGCTTTCTTTTACTGTCTCTAGAGTTAGCTAGCTGACATGATCTACATCTGAACTACTGAGCATGTGCGAGTGCAATCAAAGATAGTACAGAAGAAGAAGATGAAAAGAGGTCTCACTCTGTAGCTAAAACAGAAACCAGGTGAAAAGAGGATCTGCAGCAGTGAGAGAGAGCTGTGCAGTACAACAAAAATATGGTGTTTTTTGAAAATTAAACCATGTAAACCTATTCTGGTACAACCTTAAAATACAGTTATGAACCTGAAAATGAGCATAATATGGGCGCTTTAAACATTTCTGTGGTGTACAACTCTGGCAACAGGACCTGATACAATTCGGATTAGCTGCCTAAACCTTTTAACTGCATTTTAAATTGTTTTCTTCAGGTGGTAACATCCAACATGATAGGCGTCTCATACTCAAGTCAAATAGTCTGGATCGACGACTGTTCATTTACGGGATAGTTCTGCCGGATGTCCCGCACTTTCCGCTATTTGTTTTTACGTTCTAAACTCCGGTCGCTTAGGGGAACAGCAACCGGAACCTCCGAGCTAGCAAGCTAATGGCACACGCTGAAATTGGCATGTTTTAACAAAATGTATACAACAAGGCAGGCCTGCTTGGTTCTCTCAGGAAATGATTGTAAAGATTTACAAAGAATATGTTTAAGGCATCTCTAACAGATCCCCCTTTTTTGTGACTCGAGATTAGCGCAGCCCAAGACCATTGTGATTGGTTTCAAGAAAAGCAAACAACCCAGACCGTTTTTTTCTCCTACCCAGGAGTCTGTGTGGAGGGGCCAGACCCTCCTCCGAAGCGCTGTGGAGATAGGTCTGGTAACCCTAACCCATATAATGTCATACTGTAGATATATATTAACATTAAGCTAACATAGAGCTGGGCCAGTTGTGGATAGCGTAAAATACATGAGATAACTTCTGTCTCTGGAGAAGCTCTGCTTTTGAGAAATATTACTACAAATATAGTCTCGCTTTGCCAGACCATCCTCCACAGTGCGGAGGAGGGTCTGGCTAGTCCACACAGCATTTCCGGGATGGGAGAAAAATGTGCTCTGGTTTATTGGCACTTCTTTAAACCAATCACAATTGTCATAGGCGGCGCTAAGCTCCGCACAGTGCCGCTGCAAAATAGCCTCGGGAAGGAACTTGTTTTGGTGCAACATGTGTACGTTCAAAAGGTTGTTTTAGTCGTGCAACAGAAAACTCAGATTGGACAGATAGTCTAGTTAGCTGTCTGGATTTACCCTGCAGAGATCTGAGGAGCAGTTAACCATAGTCCTCAGAAATCCACCGGAGTTTAAGTTTACATGCATCCGGCGGAATTTCCTGCGGCACCGGAGCAATCCCGGAAGTGGAACGTCGAGGATGTAGACTACAATAAATGCAAGTCTTTAAAGGACACCTACCTCTGCCCAGTCGTTAAGTTGATTGTGGGACAGATCCAGCTCTAGCACATGGGCACAGAACGCTGCAATGTCTGACCTGTCACCGGCTTTTCTGATTCCAGCATCACTCAGAACCAGCATATTGGGCAAGAACAGGCGACCTGCGAGCAAACAAACTTAGTTCAGTAAACTTAACCCCGCTTTAAAAAACACAGGTGCTTTACACTTTAATCTGTGCTTTTGACATGAAAATGTAAAGACTAAGGTGAAGTCAGTGCTCACTTAGCACAGTCAACTTACTGGTGATCATAACTCTGACATAATTCATCCCTCACCTTTGACAGGGGACCCTGGTGGGCTGGGCATTACCACTACTCCTTGGCCGTAGGGGAAATTCTCCGGGTTGTATTTCTCACTCAGGACTTGGATGAAGGTGCACCCCTCTTCTTCATCAGAGGACGACTCCATGGTCGCAGCCCTAAGCAGGTATCCAAGGGAGAGACAAAACAAAGGATGCAAACAACACAGTCAGTTCATTTCTTTTGTTTATTTTCAAACTTTGGAGCCTTTGTTCTACTAACTTGCAGTACACCAGGCCCTGGGTCAGATCAGGGTTGCTCTGTTGTTACTGTTTAAAGGATAAGGCCGGTGATATATACAGTATGTTGTTATTATTGACAAATCCCATGAAAAGACCAAAACTGACTTCCTACCCTGCCTGTGGGACTCATGCCTGAACCCCTAAAGTATGTTCCTATTAAAGTTTTACGTCTCTAAAAACAAGTCACAAATGTATATAGTATAATTTTTTACGGATCAGTAATTACATAAAAAACTGCTGGGGACTGTAGTTTTATATAGCAAACATTACTCAAATAGGAAATACTTTATTTGGTTTGGTTTTTTTGGGGAATGGGCTGACACTAGCTATAAAGCAAATCACCATGACATTGCACTTACACAAAAATCAATCCCAGGTAGACAAATTACAGTTGATTGGAATTGTGGAGATATGTAAAATGGGCAAACTTTTTCATGTCTGTTGTCATTTTCAGCCGTAACTGTAACGTTTAAAGATATGTAGTTCAACACGGTGGTCTGGCCTATCTGACGTTTCTGACGTCTATTTTCTGTACTGTGTTGCTTTGCTAATGTCTTTGATAAACTAAATCTAGTGTCATGTCATCGCCAGTCAGACTGACTGCTAGTTTGGGTGGTGTCATTTTCTTTAGTCGGTGGCCTAACAGGTAAACCAGGTCTCCAACCTAACATTAGTGAAGGTGTGGACCTATAAAAGCATCAAGCATGCACTTTAGATGAATGAGATGAGAGTATATTCAGTTGTTCCACTTTCCCCGTTTGCTCAGCGTTGTTAAATTGTATGTACGGGACGCAGGAGTTATTGTAAACAAACCTTGTGATCGTGTCTATAGATCTATTTCTGCAATTAGTAACTTTGCATGTTGCCAGCCCACCGTTGAAGAGCTTCAATAATCACAAACTATACAAGATATAGGTCAAACATAGGAGCAACTTCCAAAAAAACAGATGCAGCTTACATTTTTAGAGTTTTCTCCCTCAGGACACGTTCAGTCTTTGCCTATAACATGAAAGGGTCACACACAGACAAACGCCCTGTAGAAAATGTTTGGACCTACACATTTGTTGTTTAAAAGGCCCAAACATGAAAAACCACTTGTATGGTCATTTAAAGTGGAAGCCGTGCGACCAGCTCAACCGGCTGAACTCTACAGGCCATTAGCCAGCTTCACTGAAGCCTTTATGCTGTAGGTAAAAAGGAAGGCATTTTTCTGAACAATCCTCAATTTCACTTTTTACTTTTTAGGTGCCCAAACAAATTTGATGTATACAGACAACATTGTTAACTAAATTCGCTTAGGAAGTAAAAACATATTTTGTCAACCCAGTTGAGGAATATATATTAGTGACCTTGTGTTGCCAATTGCAAAGGATTTTTTTTTTATTCAGTAGTATTAGTAGGAAAACTCTTTGAAAATAGTAGTAATAATATTAGCAATAATTGTATGCAATTGTAATATTTGTTTAATGACTGGTGAAATTAGCTGCCTAGCTAACCACAGAACATTTACAGTAATGTGGTCGGTGTTGATACAGGAACAAAAGGCAGGGATACTTTGCAACATTTAATCCAGCTCGGTGTCATCTTTGTGTGGGCAGTGTGTTTAGAAGAACGGCGTGCTCCTTCCCTACTGCACACACTGTAATGACACAGAGCTGGATTAAAATTTGCCAAATGTCTTTTAGCAGTAGAAACAGAAGGAGTAGTGGTTAAAGCAAGAGCAGTCACTTTGTATTTGAGTATAAAAAGGGGAAAAAACAGACAAACACTGAAAAGTGCAACAGATATATACAGCACGTCTAGCTCAAGGTAATTTGCAGCCCCATCCCTGGTTAGGTAAAGTAAAAAACAACTGAGCAGACAAAACAGTTTAAATGCATCCACGTGTCTACGTATGTACTGTACAGGACTTGACAACAGGATTTGCACCATCGTCAAACCATTTCACTTGGTCTTATTGCTCCTGTTGGCAGACATTTTTCTTCTGTGTAGGTGTTGGATAGAAAGATCTAAAAATAACCCATCAACAACCTACAAGACACAGAAGCAGAAACGTGAGAGGCAAAGCAGCACTGACAAGAGCAGGTGCACAGTTGCACCAATGCACTTCTTCTCAGTGAAGCACTTGTTCCTGTGGAGTCATTTTTTGTAGTGCTGAAAAAATAAGCTGACTAACCGATTAGTCGATTAACAGAAAACTTAATAATTTAGGATAATCAATGCTGTTATAATCAAAAATGCCTAAATGTAGCTTTTCAATGTAGCCGTAACGTACTGCTGCCCTGCAGTAGAAATAACATCACAGTGGAATAAATAAATAGCATAAAAAGCAGTAGAAATTAAGGTGGTAGTAGTGTAGCAGCAATAGGTTTCTACAGGTTTCACCAAGTCAAATAAGACTTTTAAAAGACCATTGTGAATGAAATTTAAGACCTTTATCACAACATCAAAAACAAAGTCCGTTGTCAGAGTCCGGAAACTGTCTGAAAAAATTCCCCGTTTTCCTCATGGGCATTATAGGACTTGTGTCTAGATTGGCTGCAATATAAGTTGCATTTTGGTCTCATTTGTAGTCGTAATACAGCAAATAGTATTTGGACTAGCAACAGAAAATAACTACAGCAACACTCACCCTTTCTAAAGCGCTGCGGGAACATTTCAATGAGCATTAGATAGCGTTACATTGACGTAGGAAAATTAAGACCCATTTAAAATTATTTAAGAGCTAGAACACAACACTTTGTGAATTTAAGACTTTTTAAAAAGGCCTGAAGTTTTGATTTTGAAATTTTAAACTTCTTTAGACTTTAAGATCACGCGGGAACCCTGAGTATTACTAATAGTAGTAGTAGTGTCAGTAGTAGTGTCACAATTAAAGCGGCTTAGTCACAGTAATTCTTCCTGATTTAGTGCATGTGCATTAACCAATTAGTATGCAAAGATGATTTTTCGATTTGCAGTAGTACGATTTTGTGATGACGTCATTCATAACCGCATACAACCTCAACTTTGTGTCAACACACAGCAACCAGGTGCCAAGGTCTCGCCCTCTCTCTTCAACCCCGATCAGCCCCTCATCAGCCCTATCAGTTTCAGACACATGGGGTCTGATCATCTTAGACTCAGCCCACCTGAGGTGGTGTTTTTGCAAAACGGCTGAGCATTGCGTCCGGACTCTGTCTGATGTTTCTGTCATAGATAGTTTCTTGTTTCACAGATGCCCCAATTCATACCTCTGATGTAGCAGAGACCAAAGGAAAGCCTGTTTTCAACTGCACATCAGGTCACATCTCCTCTGCCACCGAGAGAAAATGTTGATGAGAACTTTAATGAAACAAGAAGACCATCTAATAAAAAAAAAAAAAAAAAAAAAAAAAAACTTGGGTTTGGGAATCAGAGAAAACTAATTTACATTCATGTATGGATACAATGTCTTTGACAGCTTTATAGTATATGAATGGAAGGAGTGAAACTTTTGCTTTATAAAGCTGACAAAAGACCGGTAGAGTGACAGCTGGCTTCCTGGCAGGGCCAAAAAGGTTTCAGAAACATATGCCAGACGGACATTCTCCATTATAGAAAGAAAAGCATCTATTTAAAACTTGTCCATATAATGTTACATCTCTCGGGTCACCGGGGTATTTTCACATATAATTGTCGTTTGAGAAGTTTCTTCTTTAGCCTTTCTTTAAGTCGGCACACCTAACAAGCAGCAAGTTATTTTTCACAATAAAAGTTGAACTTTAGACTCTACTCCCTACTGCCCTCCGCGGTGTAGTTTAGTGGTAACAACGCTAAACCCATTTCAAGACTTACAGTCTGTTTTACATAAAGTAAAAGTAGCGTTGTATTGATGTTATTAATGCCGAATTAAATGGCAACCCACAACGATTCAATACGGATAGAAAGTATTTCTGTACCCGTTGTATCCACTTGCTAGCAAGCGAGGCCAAATTTAACTACAAGGTTTATCGACAGGGTTCAGCGGAACATTCTTCAAGCAAGATAAGCACGGAACGTTTTTTGGGGGGCTGGTTATATGACCGAGGCCTGGTTGTCTAATGTTGCTTGTGCAAAAAACAAATTACAAAATTACGAATTTAACGGCGACATTTTGAAGGTAGCGGCATGCATTCATTTCACAGCTACGCAGTTACGACAGTAAGTTACTGTCAACCTAGAAAACATGTTTGAAGTAACGTTACCAGGTTGTTCAGCTACCTTCACATTTATATCGGGAAAGGTATTGAGATTTCAGTGGCTGCTAAAATCGAGTCATTATCATGACAACAACGCTCCCTTTCATATTGTATTATGTAACGGATTTTGACATCATTGCACTCACCGTCCCCAGAACCCCCTCGGTGTGGTGTTTGTTTTTGTTGTTCTTCAGTTAGTTGACAGTTTAAGACACGCCTACTTTTCCGGAAGTGACGTTGCTTAAATGTCTTGTTTTTTCCCGTCTTCCTTACTGTACGTTATTTTCAAAACAAATAATCCAGGCATTAACGAGCCAAATAAACCCAGTGATTCTATGTAAAAGTAATATATTTCTTATTTTTTCTTCCTGAAGTTGAAAACTTGATTCAATTCAATGAATTGAAGGCAGTTGTAAATCTCAGCAAGTTTATGCAATAAAGAGAGATACATAACACCAAAATAAAAGGTTGTTTACATTTGAAGTTCAGTGCAGTAATGGAAGGAAATCAATTATTTAGGTTATGTTAAAACATCACAAGAGAAAAATAATAAGTCCTGCATTAAGTATTATTTAGCAAAACTGTTTTACATTTGCATTCAATGTAGGCTCTGTGGCTTGGTCCTTAAGAGTTTAAGCAAACCTAAAACATTACACTTCATAATGTGTTATTAGTATTTAAATGTTGCACAACAATAACAAGTCATGTAGGTCAAAGACAACCTGAAGTTCATCCTCTTGATAATGTAATTTCAATAAAACATACAGCTTGGCTTGTTTTTGTAAAAACATCCAATATTATAAAAATAGTTCATTAAAAAAAAATTGACTTATAAGTTTGTATTAGTAATTTTTTACAAATGAAAATACAGCATAGGCTACAAGATTTGCAATGGTCATATAGGCTTGAGAAGGGAAGAAGCTGGGTAAATTATTGTTTTCACCAAATACAGAAAGATATCCAATATTATATATATCTGTATCTGTATTCATCCATTTGACTTAATTTAGAATGACTGGCAGCAGAAGTAGCCTACTCGACAGTAGCTTTAGTTGAACGGAATAGGTCTACCCCAAAATGCCACCAGATGGCAGTGGTGTTGTGCAGTAAAAAAGTTCAGTTGATCCTCTTTTTCCCTACCATTAAAAAAAGGTACACAAAGTAAGAGACTACCATGTATGTGGAGACTACTACCAAAAAGTACCAACACAACAATCAAACAATGCAAAATTTCTGCATATAAAAACCTACCTCAGTAAAAGTACAGGAGTATCATCAGCTGAATGCACTTAAAAGTATTAAAAGAAAAATTGGCTCTTTGACATATATTTTATATCCTATTATTACATTTAGTTTTAGATTGTTAATGTTGATGCATCAATGCATAAGTAGCATTTTAATGTTGTAGCTGCTGGAGGTGGATCTCCATTTTAACCACTTAGTTTAGTCTGCAATACAAATCTGTATCAATTTTGCACTGTTTTTTTATTTATTTTTTTACCTTTTTGGACCATGACCATTATTTAAATCAAACCACCTGAGAAGCTAACAGGGGAAATGTATTACTGTTGAAGGGATTACTGTTGGAAACTGCTAATGAATCATAAACATCTGAAATGTGAGAATGAGCCAAAAGATAATATTTTTTTTTGCAGAAGCCAAAAAAGGTTGGAAACCACTAGTTGAATTTTATTTCATTTTTTTCCTCGTTATCTGAAAAGTCACAACATTCGTCAAAAAAAAAAGTAACTCGAATTGTACTAATTAGTACTTGAGTAAATGTACTTGGTAACGTTCGACCCCTGTGATCAACTCATCGATTAGTAGTATTTATACAGTTTTAAATTAGCCTATTCTTTTAAAAAATACATAATTAAATAATAATTAAGAAGGCCAGCTCTGTTCTTCTTGGTTGCCCCCTTGACGCCGTGGAGGTGGTGGGTGACAGGAGGATAGTGTCAAAAGTATCCTCCATGATGGACGACTCCTCCCACCCCATGCAATACACTCGGTCAGCACTGAACAGCTCCTTTCATTGACAGGCTGCTGCACCCGCGCTGCGTCACGGAGAGATACCGCAGGTCTTCCCTGCCTGCTGCTGTCAGACTCTACGATCAGCACTGCCCCCAGTAGACCACATGGACAAAACACAAACCACAACTGATAAAACATGTGACTGTGCAATACTGTAAATAAATTCTATCTGTGGATTGTCACAAAGTGGCTGGTTTCATGGAAAAACTGAAACTGTGGGAGAGGAGAGCTACAGTAAAGGTGGGTGCCTTTGACAGGTTTCATAGTTTGTCACAGTAGCTGGAAGAAAGTGAGGAGTTTAAAAACACGTCACAGCTGGTGCGTGATCACCTGACGGGCCTCTTACACAAGTTAGGCCGCTACTTCACTGCCGACAATGTACAAAAACACAGCTTCTAAATAAAGGAAATCCTGTAAATAGTTATGTCACCAGTGAATCACCGGTCGCCGCCCTGCAGACATCTCGTGAAGACTCTCATAACTGACATGGAGACAATTAGGCTAATCCTCATGTTGTTATTTAAATTCAAGGATTAACTTTTAAAAAGGCGCATACACACATACATACACACACATACATATACATATATATACACATATATATATATATACATATATATACATATATATATATATACATATATACATACACATATATATACATATATATACATATATACACACACACATATATATACATATATACACACACACATATATATACATATATACACACATACATATATATATACACACATACATATATACATATATACACACATACATATATACATATATACACACATACATATACACATATATACACATATATATATACACACATACATATATATATACATATACATACATATACATATATACACATATATATATACATATATACACATATACACATATATATATACACATATATATACATATATACACATACATACACACATATACATAATAGAAAGAATAACATGGACAATATATATATATATAATGGAGAAAGAGAGATATATATATATATATATATAATATAACAGAAATATACACTACATACATACATATATACATACACACACATACACAAAAGCAAAAAAAAAAAAAAAAAAAAAAAAAAAAAAATACATATATACACATACATACACCACACAACCACCACACCACATACACACACACACATACATACACACACACACACACACACATACACTACACATCACAACAAAACACAACACACCACCACACACACAACAACAAAAAAACACACACAAAAACACACACAACAAAAACCCACACACACAACACCACACACATACACACACACACACAGCAGACAGACAGAGAGAGAGAGAGAGAGAGAGAGAGAGAGAGAGAGAGACACACCCCCCACAGAGAGAGACAGAGACACAGAGACACACACAGAGAGAGAGACAGAGAGAGACCCACCCACACACACGCACAAAGACACACACATATAAGTCCCAGGAAGAGATGAGGGACCACACATGAATCAAAGTGGAACAGAGGACGGGGGAGAGACAGACACACACACAAACAACTGGGAGGTATGAGACAATTGGGAGACAGAGGACACACAGTGGAGCACACAGACACATGTGGAGGACACGGAAGAGAGAACACACGAATCCAGACACACACAAGCACAGACACAGAAGGACAGGAGGAACACGGAGACACACACAGACTAGCACAGAGAGACACACAGAGGACACGGACACAGAAAGGAATAGACACGACCATGCACATGGACATAACCACCGGATCCACACCAAGAAAGACAAGGAAGGAAGGACACATGGAGCCCGGACAGATCCTGGAGACAGGAGGTGGAGACACACAGACAAGCATGTGAGGACAGGAGACAAGGAATAACCACAGAATCCCACAGAATCAACCGAATGAAGAAGGAGACACATGATCCCCACATGAGACACACCCCAATGGAGGAAAGGATAAACACAAAAGGAGAATGGAGCAGACACGACGTGGTAACCTGACACATGGAGTGACATGTGAAGGTACATATAGGCCCACTGGTGTAGGGGAGGGATCATGACACATGGAGAATGGCACAGGAGAGTGATTCAGGAAAGGCAGACATGGAGGTGGACAGGAACAGAGAAGGACAGAAGGAATGAGACCATAGAGATGAGGAAAGAGGAGGAAGGAGTGGTGGAGAAAGGAAAGGTATACATAATATATGTAGGTGGAGGGACATGTAGATAGGAGGTAGGCCCTGGACTTGAAGAGGAGGAGGGAAGACAGATGGAGGGGATGGTAACATTATTTTATTTGTGAGGAATGCATGTGGAGTGGATGACGGATATATGGAGAAGGAAGGAAGGAAATGGTGTGAATGGAGGGGTTTGTGGATGCACATAGCCAGTAAATGGACATGTAGGGATGGAAAGGGGGAATGAATGGACATGAGTATGATAGTATTCTGAGAAGGTGAGAGTGGAGGGGTGGAATGTAGAGTGAAGGAAAGGAATATATGGATGGATAGACTTTCTTAACATATGTGCCGATACAGATATATCTTGAAAGGAAGATATGAATTGATTGGACGTCAAATATGTGCAGTAATATTTGTGTCACAGGTTTTAAGATGGTATGATAACATCTTATTTTACCTTAAGTTCATCATTCATTATACATTCAGAGATATTTTTGTCTAAGGTGGACTGACGAGACTGGACTTCAGACATACTGAGCATTTCTAGGAAGTGAAACCTGTACCTGTTGTGAAATTCCAACTTTTGTAACTTCTAATGCCATTAATTGTCCCTGGCCATGCCCTTAAGTGGCTTACCCAGGATAGTCCATGGGGATTTATCTGCTGGGAAACACAATTACTAAACTAACACGCAAGATTTGGTTTTTGAGATACAAGGCTTACAGTAGGAGGATGTGGGGTGGGAATCACCAGAGGCCTCACGATATGATATCATCCCGATACTTATGTCACGATACGATATTATTGCGATTTTAAACACATTGCAATATTCTGCGATATATTGCAAT